>NW_019228757.1:404533-425124 GCF_002742605.1 Olea europaea var. sylvestris
CAAAGTTCAGTTTTGTCTTTACTCACAGCAAGGAGGCTAGAATCAAATGGTATTTTAGTTCTACCCTCAAGATAGTACAGCCCATTCCTCTTGGGCCCCTTCATAACTATAAGAGAACCCTTCATAATTTTCAAAATCTTGTTACCAGACTTGAAGGTATAACCCTCATCTTCCAGAGAACCTAAGGAAATGAGGTTCCTCTTTAAATTTGGGACATATCTAACATTTCTAAGTTGCGTGACGGCCCCATCGTACATCCTGATGGCTATGTCACCAACTCCAATCACATTTTGAGAATTATTGTCTCCCATGTAGACCTTCCTAGGTTCAGTCTCCCTATAGTTATAAAACTAAGACCTATCAGGGCACATATGGAAAGTGCACCCTGTGTCAAGAATCCAATTTTTGTTAAATTCTTCTTCAGACACATTCATGACATGCAAACTATTAAATTCAGTAGCAATAGCAGCATTATCAACATCAGAATTATTCGGGTCTTTTTGTTTCCTTTTCCAATCAAAGCAGTCTTTCTTGAAATGTCCTAACTTTCCACAGTGATAACATTTCTTACCGCTTTTATCTTTAGATTTGGATCTCATTTTAGATTTTCCTCTCCCCTTCTTGTTATGAAAGTTGAATTCTTTCTTTTCAAATCTTCCCCTAACAAATAGACTCTCTTCACGAGAATGAATTCTGTTTTCTCTTTTTAATTCAAGTTCTCTTGATTTTAAAGCATCAGAAATAATAGCTTGAGTGAGAGTGTCCCTACCATGCTTTATGGCATTTTTCATTTCTCTATAAGATTCGGGCAAAGAGTTTAGCAATATGACAGCTAAATCCTCATCATCAAATGTTTTATCATTATGAGCTAGACTCTTAAAAATTATGCTAAAGTCACTCAAATTCCCCTCGACATCCTTCCCCGGGTCCATCTTAAAACTAAACAACTTCTCCAACATGTATATTTTGTTAGGTAAAGTTTTAGTTAAGAACTAGGCATCTAAAGCAATCCACAAAGCTCTAGCAGTTTTAGCATTATCAACTTGTCTCACAATATTGTCAGATAGATGCAAAATTATATAACTGTAAGCAATTTCATTCATGTCTTCAATTTCAGTTGTTTTAGCTTTTAACTCATCAGAAAATGTAGCGGGATCATCAAGAGCTTTAGCAACTCTCTGTTGGACCAAAATGGCCCTCATTTTCTGTTTCCATATCGAGTAATCCCCCTTTCCATCGAATTGCGATAATTTGACCCTCGAACCCATTATAGATTCTATAAAAGAGTGGCCTGTACTCGTGGACACAACAAAAAAGGTTTTGAAATTTTTTTTCCAGATGATCAATATAAAACTGAGTATCGAGTTTTAAAAAACAATTTTTAGAAATGAAGCACAACAGTGAAATAATCCGTTCACGAAACACAGGTATATAAAGTAGGTAAATATGCTTCCAGGTTACAAATTAATCACAAGAATTCAATCAACAGAATTCACAAATAAGCAACCAAGCAATAACCATGCATAAACCGGTAAGGATACCAAACCTAACCTAACGGAGAGTTTGGAATAATCTTACCAAACTACTGTTGACAAACAGTATATATACCACCAAGTTTCTGAACCAAATTGCCGTAGACGTCAAGGTAGGGGCAAAATCGTCCAACTTTTTCTGTAAAATCTGAAACAAAAAACAAACGACATCAGTGCGTTCAGGACGTCAAAATAAGTAAACTGCCCGAAAAAAGCTCGCCGGAGGTCCGGCCACGCGCCGCCGCCGGTCACGCGCCCCACCACAGGGTGCGCCTCCTCCTGCTGGTCATGGTTCCATGGTCCATTTCGCCGGAAAGTCAATAGGTTGGCCGGAAATCAAGTTTTTCAGATTCGGTTAGAATGTGGAAATGGCGATTTCTTGCTGGTTTTTGATCGATTTTGAACTAATATCACTCCTCCTAGCTCTGATACCAGTTTGTTGGGGATCCTAGTAGTTCAATCAACCAAAACATCAACCCATAGACAAGATTCAAGGCAAAACAAAGAAAAAATGGAATGGAAAAATACAACCTGTGTTAAGCCGAAATCTGTCCAGCTTTCCTTCTTCGTTTCAGCAGCTTCTTCTTCGATTTATGGATGTTTTTCAGGCTCAGGAACAGCCTTCCATGACTTGTTAATTACCTTCCAAGAGAGAGGAGAAAAACCAATGAAGAACCACCACCCTTTTCTATGAAAACCGAGAGCTCCTCACTGCTGGGAATAAAAAGAGACCTAGAGCTGCTCCCCCTTTTGAAAATGGTAGAGAGTACATATGAAGGGGAAGGAAGGGAAGACCATGCCTCTGCCAAAACGTGGGAAGACCTTATTGTGTCACCATCAATACCATCAAGTCACAACATTGGGTGGGGTTAGGTGAACCATATCCTCACATAGCTAAAATCAACTGTTTACGAAAAGAGGTGATTACCATATCCTTTGTCGAGACGGGATCAGGGGGCTTGACTCCATCCCTCCTATGCCATCTCCAATTCGATTCACATAAAAAACAACTATTTGATTTAGTCTACTTAAATCTTAAATGGTTTTCGTTCCTATGACCGAGAAGCGACTAATTATGATTTGATTCATACCTAGAATCGAGAGTTCTAATTAATCGATTTATTTTTTAATTGTGTTTCTATGTAAATTTTGGTAATTTCTTTTTAGTGGACAATATTTGGTACGAAGATTAAACTTGTTACTTCCATTGAATGATGCTTATTATTTTGATTCGGATGTGAGCATTAATTCGTGCGATAGAACTTTGTACAATAATATATATTAGTAAATTGAAAATTTTGATTGTGAAATTAAATGACTAGTATAAATATGCATAACATTAGTAATTTAAAAATTTTGATTGTGAAATCAAATCACTGGCATAAATATGCATACCAATTCAAACACGTGATTGGGACTATTTCAATTATAATTGATAAAATTAATTTTCTATTCATACATTTCGTATGGTAACAATTTATTATAATTGAGTTAATTAAATGATTGATCACTAACATTTATACTTGATTACTATTTGCTCACTAAAAAATAAAAGATAACTCAATGCTCACTTTCTTTTATAAAACATTACCCGTTCATTATCCATTTCACTTCCATCCCTCCACACGGGCAGAAAAATACACGTGACAAATGGAAATCATACGTGGCATGTAAACTTGCCAATTTGGGCAAAAATCCATTCCACTTAGTAGCGTTTTTCTTCAAATTGGATGAAAGGCTTTTCCCATTTCAGATCAAAATTTTAATTTCCCTAATCTTTGCAGCAAAACCTAAATTGATTTTCATCCCCAATCTGGGCCAGTCAGTCCCAAATGATTCTGTCGAGCTTCTTCTCAATTGAACACCAAATGAACGTATTTTGTTGGATCAAATGCAGGCCCTACCCTATCAGACTTAAGGCGACTGTGGATGAAGAGCCAGGATGATTGGATGGTGTAGCAGCAGCCTGAAAATTCTAGGACTATTGCAGGGGTGAAGTCAGACAACAAAAATACAATGGACTCCAATTGTAAAAGTAAACTAGAAAATACAAGTTTATAGAGATATATACAAGAATACAAGTTTTGCCTGCAAATTTGGTTACGGATCATATTGTTGCTTATAGAATTTAGTGTTCTGAAATGAATTCTGATAGGTTACCATTGTTGGAAAGTTGTAGGGACGATAGTATGTTTTGCTGATGCTAGTTTCGAAGGTGTGGTAGTGGTGATCTTGTAGTGCATGTGTCATGTTGTTTGATTACGTTCACGTAATGGATAATTAAAAATCTTGATTTACAATAATGCATTCTTTACTTTTTTTTTTTTATCGGTAAATGTAAATATATATATCAAAAATATGTCATGTAAAAGTACACTGGGCATACCTGGGCGAGACAATGTCCATAATCAAATACAAGTACTCCGGGCATTCCCGGGCAAATCAATCACCAAAAACATACAAAAAAGATCAAAGATGAAAATACTAATAAACACCATTAGCAAGAGAATCATAGAGAATCAAAACATTTGGATACAAAACGAACATTGTTTTGTATACGTGTGTTTTGATTTTCCTAACAATGGATTCAACTTGCACTTTCGTACCATAAAAAATACAACAATTCCTAGCCATCCAAATGTAGTAGACAGTAGTAGCAAAAGCAATCCGTTTAACACGGCTCGGCCAACTCTTCCCCCGCGCTTCTTTTTTCAACCATTTAAAAGTGCTCAGTAAAGTAGACATGGAGCGCCTAATACCTAACCAAAATCTGATCTGTTTCCATACCTCGGAAGTGACCCGGCATCCAAAGAACAAGTGTTGGACAGATTCGTCCAGCACTTCACAAAGTGGGCAGATTCGGTCCATTTCTAAGTGCAATAGCTTGTCCCTCGTCTGGAGCTTTGAATGGGCAGCTAACCATAAAATAAACGCGTGTTTGGGGGTGATGGAACCATTCCAAACCGTTCTGGACCAGAGAAGAAGACCCCCCTTCGGCCTGAAGAAGTCATACGCTGCTGAAGTAGAGAAACGCCCAGATTCAATCCAGCTACACAATTTGTCCATTGCTGAAAAATCGTCCCCTTGGACAGCAATAATGCTGTCCCAGATGTCAACCAGCTTCTTAATGAGTGGGGAATCTTGTTTCTTCACGCAATATACCCAAAAATCTGCCCCTTGAAGGTAGACTCCATTTATCCATTTAATCCAAAGTGAGTCTTTCTTGCAATGGATATTCCAAAGAGTTTTCGAAAGGAGTGCTGAATTCCAACATTTCAAGTCCCTAAAACCGAGCCCCCCTCAAGCTTTGGGAGGCAAATAGTGTTCCAAGCAACCAAAGGTTTCTTACCCTCCCAAAGGAAACTACGGCAAAGACTATTGATTTTAGAAATTACCGTAGCTGGGATAGGGAGGATAGAAAGCCAAAAACATTCCACACCTTGAAGCACGACTCGCACAAACTCGATCCTACTTGCATATGATAGAGAGGAAGTCGACCAAGAACCAATATAAGATGAGATTTTATTTGTGAGCACATCATAAGACCCAACTTTCAATTTTTCCCCCGCAAATGGTTCACCCAAGTACCTAAACGGCATGGAGCTAATGGGGAGATTTGTGAGATCAAGAATATCCTCCAAATCTTTACCATAAATACCCGCGGTGTAGATGCAAGATTTCCCAACATTTATATTCAATCCCGACATGCCTCCGAAATCCGAAAGGCAATTTAATAAAATATCCAAAGACATGACATCCCCTCGAGCAAATAACATCAAGTCATCCACAAAAGCCAAGTGTGTGATCTTCAATTGAGCACACTTGGGGTGATAGTTGAAATTACTATCCGAAGTAGCCACCTTTAGCAATCTAGATAGGTATTCAAGGTAAAGAATAAACAAGTAAGGGGAGAGTGGATCACCTTGCCGAAGACCTCTTTTGCCCTTGAAAAAACCATGAAGGCCACCGTTTATCGCTATGGAATAAGATGGAGAAGTTACACATTCCATAATCCAATCAACAAAGATATTGGGAAACCCCAACCCTTTAAGAACATCTTCAAGAAACTCCCAATTCACCGAATCAAAAGCCTTAGTAAGGTCTATTTTGAGGAGGCACCGTGGAGCAACCCTTTTACGGTTATATTGTCTCAAAAGTTCTTGTGCCAAATGAATATTTTCAATCATACTCCGTCCCTCAACAAATGCCGATTGAGCTTGGTCCACAATAGAGTCAAGCATAGGCTTCAACCGAGAGGCAACTATTTTCGTGATTACTTTGTAAAATACGTTGCAACATGCAATAGTTCTATAATCCCCCACCGAAGAGGAATGAGTACCCTTAGGTACCAAGGCTAAAATGGTGTGATTAATTTGCTTGAGAAGAGATCTCGAAACAAAGAATTCCTCAATAGCATCCATGAAATCATTTCCAACGATGTCCCATGATTTTTTGAAGAAACAAGAAGTAAATCCATCCGGCCTCGGGGCTTTATCATCCCCAATGCTAAAAAGCGCTTCTTTGATCTCTTGCCTCGTAATATCCCGAACAAGTAAACAAGCATTATCCTCCGACAACATTGGTCCATTTCTAATAACATCCACAATAGCATGCTATCTAACAGTTTCTCTCCCCATAATTCACTATAGAAATGTGTGAATTCGGTGCCAACCTCCTCAAGAGAAGTAGAATAAAACCCGTCTCTCTTAAGAACAGCAGGGATGAAGTTCCTCTTGACATTCCTCTTGGCCAAAGAATGAAAATACTTGGTACATTTGTCACTATTCTTCAAGTGCACACACTTTGCTTTTTGACAGTAGAAACTCCTTTCCGCTTCATAAAGAGTGTTTGCCTCTTTTCTTAAACGAACAACTTCACATTTAAGATGAAGATTTTCTCGATCATTGTGCAATTCAACATGAGCCAAATCAAGTCTGTTGGAAGCACTTTCGGCTCTAGAGGAAATATGAGCAAAATGCTTCTCATTCATCTTCTTAAGCAATCCTTTAAGGCTATGAAGTTTCTTGCAAAGAGAAAATTGTTTAGTGCCAACAAAAACTTCACTCCAACCAAGAGACACCAAATCAAGGAACTCATCATGCTGAGTCCACATGTTGAAAAATTTAAACGGCCTTCTCTTTCTTTCTACGTCCCCAAACAAAGTGATAATACAAGGGGAGTGATCGGAAAGGCATCCCGGGGGGAGGAAGTTTGCAAAGCTATCAAAACTCTCAAGCATCCATGCCTCATTTACCATAGCACGATCTAGTTTACTCCAAACGGAGTTATTATTCCAAGTGAAGAAACATCCAATCGATCTCAAGTCCGAAAGTCCAATATTTTGGCAACACATATCAAAATCTTTAATCTCATAAGGCGTGACGTCGGCCCCATTACTTTTTTCATCAAAATGAAGCACATTGTTGAAATCCCCAAGAACCAACCATGGCGAAGAGCAATTTAGACCAAAAACTTCAAGATCATGCCAAAGGGGCCTACGGGGCACAATAGTATTGAATGCATATACAAAACTAACAAAGAAGGTACGCGAAGTTACCTTGCAAGTAATAGAGCAATGAATAAGTTGTGCCGTAGCCTCCAACACATCCAAATCAACCTTCAAGAAATCCCAAAGAATCAAAATCCGCCCCGCATCATGGTAGGCGAAATTATTAGCAAAGTTGAAACCACCAAATTTATTTCTCATGACTCTCGGAAGCTTCGAGTCATCCAATTTTGTTTCCAAAACCCCCATGACGTCAATGTCATTACGTCTCATCAAGTCTTTAACCCCATTGTGTTTGAGGGGCGGGTTAAAGCCCCTAATATTCCACGAGGCAATCTTCATGTTAATGAAGGGAGGGCAGCGCCTTGCTTCTTCCCAGATTTTTTCGCCAACTTCCCATCGTCATCAACTTTTGATTTTAGCTTCTCTTTCGGGTTTGGAACCGATGTGGACATAGCATTTCCACCCTCCAAAACAGCCGGCCCCTTAGGGGGTTGGTCATTTCCATTTTTCAGCAGCAAGAGGGGGTTAATTGCACCAGTTTTCCTGTTATGAACAGCACCTTTCTTCCTGTTTCTAACCTCAACAAAAGGGGGGTTAACTAGATCAGTTTCTGCCCCCTTTTTACCAATATTTACCCCCGGAATGCTGCTAATATTTTCCAGATTTTGAGGGCCGAAAATCTACCTGTTTTCAGAAGTCCCAGCAAAGTCATTCTGGCCCATATTCTGCTCAACAATCTGCCCAGAATTTCGGTCCACATGCTGTTCAGATTTTTGCCCAGATTTTCGACCAAGTTGCTGGTCGTTTTCACCCTCTCTAGCCAAATCATTTTGTTCACCATTTTGTTGTGACATACCTGTAGCATTATTGACTGATTTTTGAGCAGTTGGGACTGATTTACCATCATTTCCAACCTTCTTTAGATAGGAAACAGCAACCTTTCCTTTGCCTTTCTCCCCATCAGAGTTTTTGTTGTTGCCCCACTTGGTCGAGTGACCAAAAACCTTACAAGAACCACAAAACTTTGGTTCATGTTCAAATACAATTTCTTGCTCCCTCAACTTACCATTGGGGAGTCTAACCTTTACCTCCCGAACAAGATCAATGGAAGCATCAACTTCCACAAGCACTCTCGCAAAGGAGATACGACCCCTAGTAGCGGTTACTTTATCCATTGAGATTGGTTTCCCAACCATAGAGACAATCTTACTCAATGCATTAGTGTTCCAAAATTCCAAGGGAAGTCCCGGCAAGTTAATCCACACCGGCATTGTACTAACATCTTTGTCATCAAAATCGAAATAGCGCGGCATCATTTTAAGCATGAGCGATCTCCCGTAGACTAAGTATGGGCCACCATGTAACACACTTAATCTTTCACTATCGGTCTCAAACTTGAAAACCAACCAACCACTAGCATGAACGTAATACTTATAGTTCACCTTCCAAGAATCACATAATTTGAGTAACGCGACTTTCCCCGGAAACCTACCGGCAAAGTATCCAACCAAACCAAATCCCCATGCATTTTCAATATCATTTTCATCACATTCTCCCAACACAACCTCGTTTGATTGATTATGGAAGGTTTTCAACTTGATATTTTCCTTAATTTTGCGGTTATCCTTGAAAAGGTTAACCCATGGGGTTTTTTTCCGATACCTTCATCAACACTCTTCACATTTTCAGCATTATTATTCATTACTTTAACCGAATTTGATTCAAAATCAGATTGGTCAGATTCCATATCCTCCTCACCAAGAGTTAAAGAAACGCTCGGTGAAGGCAATTTTGTCACCTTATTCTCCCCCGATAAAACCTTCGATGGGGATGCACCAACAATGTCCTCAACAAGAGGCAGTTGACGAGTTTTAATAATAAGGGAGGGGGGGGGGACGTCCACTTTTAGCCTTGTTCTTACCCATGATTCAAAGAAAAAATAAACCAACCAAAGGCAGGAAATATATAACCCAGCAAGACCGGCAGAACAACCAAAGACAGAAATATTGAACCCAACAAACCGGCAGAAAATAATCACCAAGTGAAAGGAAATTGACGTCTAAAAAAATCCACCAGAATGAAAACCCAGCCAAGATGAAAATGACGACAAAGGCAGAAAATAATCACCAACCAACATGGAATTAACGTCAAAATGAGAGGATGGACAATCCAAAGAAATCCAGCAAGAATGGCCCAAACGTGCCAGCCAAGAACTGGAATTGACGTCAAAAAAAGTGAGTGGGAGGTCCAAATAAATCCAGCAAGACTGGCCCAATACGTGCCAGCCAATGATACTGCCCAGAAAAGAAGCCCAGAATTCCCAGCAGAAACGACCCAAATAAAAGGCCCAAAAAGGTCCAAAGAAGCTCAGAAATCCCAGTTAAAACGGCCCAAATAAAAGGTCCAAAGAGGCCCAGAAATTCCAGTAAAACGGCCCAGAGAGAAGGCCCAGAAAAGGCCCAAAGAAGCCCAAAGAGATCTCCCAGCAAAGGCCCAGAAAATGGCCCCAAGAAGCCCAAAGAAAACACCTCAATCCAACCACCAGTAGGCCCAAAAGAACCAGAAAAGGCCCAAACAAAATGGAGCAGGTTGGCCCAGCAACGACAAGTGAAAAACCAAGGAGGCCCAAGGAACCAAAACTGGCCAGCAATAAAAGCCCTCACACCGGCCCAAAAAGGGACCCAAAACCCGACCAGAAACCAAGTAAAACCGGCCCAAAGCAAGAGTCAACGGGTCAGCCACCTACCACCTGAAAATATTTCACCAAAGTGGTAAAAAAACAGAAGGAGGAAGCTGCAAGGCGGATAATTTCTCAGAACGGCCAGGAAATCACTTAAAGGGCAGACAAAATCAAAGACCAATCAATTGTGACATGCAATATTACATACACAATACATACAGAAAAACCAAGAACACCATGGATGATGAAGAACACAAAACCAACAGCAAACTGAAATCCGAGCAAGAGGAATCCAAATTGGAATAGAACACCAAGCACCCAAACTGCAGGAAAACCGAACATGCCACAATGGAGATTCCAAACAGAAATAGGCCCAGAAAAATTCAAGAGTGGAAACCGTCCAGCAAGTAAGATGCATAACCAACCAAGCTCAAAGTTGAAGAACCAAGTTGAGTAAACACTGCCAACCAAGTTGAGCTAGCAAGAGCAAAACAGAAAACTCCAGCAACAGGTAAAATCCGAACAGCAATGCATCAAAGCTGAAACAAAGAGAACAAAGCTGGGGTCCAAAGGACCAGAGGTAGCCCCAGTCGACCAGCAAGACCACGAGCAAAATAGCACCAAGGAAGAAACAGAATATAACCAACTAGCAGGGAATGATGAACCCGAAAACTGAATGAACTTACCTGGCCAATATAGAAACCGAATGTGGAGCTTTGTAGAAGACGAAAATGGCAGCTGAAAGAAAACCAATACTCACAAAGAGTAGTCCATAAGCAGAATCAAAATGTAATAATTCGATTTTCACCAATGAAGAGTAAAAATGAAACTAAAACACATGAAAAAACACAAGAGAATTCGAATCCAAGACAAGGCACTCAAAGTGGGACTTTCTCTCACTAGAGTTGAGAGCATCTCTCTCTAACCTTGACTGAGAGCTCTTTCTAGACTGAGAGCTCTTTCTGTAATGCATTCTTTACTTGATTGGTCTCCTTGTTGTTTGTGTTGGAAATTTTTTATTTTTTTGTGGTTTGGTTTTTATTGTTGCATAATGAGGGAGGGCTTTGTTTTGGTTTTTGCTGCTGCATAATCAGAGAAAGGGGATTGATTTGGAAAAAAATGTGTTCATTATGGTTTGCTTTGGTTGTTGCTGTTGCTACATATAATCAGAAACTTGTATGGCATTGGTTGGTTTATATTTCTCAATCCGTTAAAATAATAAAAAAAGAAAAAAACGGAGAATGCTGTGGGACTGAAACTTACGAAACTTTGGAGCTATTATCTAAGATTTAACACTGTATTCAATTAAGTTTATGTAATCAGACAAAATTGCATTAATAAACTCTATCCTAAACTTCATTGAAAAATGAGCTACGATTAAAACCCATAAAGCCTTTGCACTTCTCAGCAATTCACGAGGATTAAAAATTCCTCAACTGATTTTCCTTCCTATGTGTACACCTTATTAACAAGTTATAAGCGACATCAGGCTTCTCTCTGGAAGAGAAATTCCTGTTTTCCTCCTCTTATCATATTTCCCACATCAAAAAGTAAGCTTTCATTTAGCAATACACTCTAGGACATAAGAAAAAAAAGCTAAAGAACAACAATAATAAGATGTAGCACCAGACACAAAAATATAGCACCAAAATTCTTTCCTTCCTATGTGAACACCAAAAATGTAGCACCAGATACAATAATAAGATGTATCCACTTGTAGCCTTTAGCAAAGACAACCTCTATGTAGTCCATTCCAGACATAAAAATGTAGCACCAAAATAGGATCTCCCTCCTGATAAATCGAGCAGCATTTATTGAAGAACTAAGAACCATTTTCCTTTTACAGGTAGAAAATAATGGAGAAAACATTTGAACATTTCATAAGTTCCAGTTCACTTTGTAGTCCTGTAAGTAGACTGTTCAAATTCTGCCCAATATTTGTTTTGGGATTCACTTCATCCAACTCAAGCAGCCTAGGTTACATAAGTTAGTGCCTGCAACCCTATTCTCTTTCTCAGTTTTAAGAATGATAGCTTCCTGGTGTCGATGAATTGTCGCAGTCTGAGTTTTGGTTTTTCAAGATATACCACAACTTTTTCGATTTGGCATGTGTAATTAAAAAGAGAAGTTCCACTTATTGAAATAATTTATCTATTTCCTTCATGGAAAAAAAAATGCATGAATTCGAAAGTAAAATGAAGTGGTATTGAAAATCAAAATGTTTTATTAACCACAAAGACGTACAAGTGTTTTTACTGCATATTCACCATAAAAATGTAAAAGTGTTTCTATTGCATAATTCACCACAAATCAAATTGATTTATTCACTACGAAGATATACACTGCTGCTTTTTTCATCCAACTTCTTCATTTTTTTCACCCCCTTCTACCCATATTTTCAACCTAGAAATTAGCTTTCACCTTCTCAAATGATTATGGCTGCCTCTTGTGAAGCCTAAACACGAATTGTCGTGGCCTAATCTTGAACTGCTTTTGAGTTCATGATCTGATCCATACTCTGTAATCTCATTCAGATGATGGTCATTTTCTTCCATGACTTGTTCCATAATTCGCCAAGTTCCACAATTTTTGCAATGTCACCTAAGATAAAGTTATGGAGAACAAAAGGAGAATGCATCTTCTACCTTGCGCTTCCTTGCACAACTTCTTCTTCTACTTCTCAACGAAAGCACTATCAACCTTCACTTCATAAGTAGCCGACTGTAGCTTTGCATCTGCTGCAAGACCAACAATCATAGTCAGCCGCCTTAATTCTGATGGGGTAGGGCCTGCATTTGATCCAACAAAATACGTTCATTTGGGATTCAATTGAGAAGAAGCTCGATAGAATCATTTGGGACTGTGGGGATGAAAATCAATTTAGGTTTTGCTACAAAAATTGGGAAAATTAAAATTTTGATTTGAGATAGAAAAACCTTTCTTCCAATTTTGTGGGGATGAAAATCAATTTAGGTTTTGCTACAAAAATTGGGAAAATTAAAATTTTGATTTGAGATAGAAAAACCTTTCTTCCAATTTGAAGAAAAACGTTACTAAGTGGAATGGGTTTTTGTCCAGATTGGCAAGTTTTAACACCGTTACATGCCACGTATGATTTCCATTTGCCAAGTGTATTTTTTTGCCCATGTGGGCGGATGGAAGTGAAATGGGTGGCGGATGGGTAATGTTTTGTAAAAGTGAGTGAGTATTGAGTAACTTTTTATTTTTTAGCGAGCAAATACTAACCATGTATAAATGTGGGTGATCAGTCATTTAATTAACTCTATTATAATTAGTCACTTTATATCAATTTGTAAAAAATTCCAATCAAGCCTTCAAATATTTTTAAGCGGGCCCAAGCGCGCCACTACCATCCTGTTTTTTGTGACCAGACAACCTTTGTCAAAACCTCTTTAAACCCGCGTACAATACCACCAGAACGAAACCCTAATGATCCAGTCCCAGTACCTATTTCGACCGTTGCAAACCCTAGTTCAATATCCCTAATTGCATTGAAGCCTCGCCGAATACTTCTTGCGGAGTGATAGAGGAAAAACTCAGTAAGGCACAATCCAATGGCAAAGAATGGGACCGAAAACAAGGCCCAATTGAAGCCCGAACAGAAGTCTCTTCTTTTCTACTCATTCGCTCTCTGCCTCGGAAGTTATGGCTTCTCCAAAACCCTCAAAAGATTTCTCTCCGAAGCTCGAATTAAGGTACATATATATGTGCTTGTTTTAACGTATGGATAGCTATGTGTATGTTTTGCTAAGCCTAAAAAATAGTAAATTCACTTTTTAGGTCTAAGACGCTTTAAATAAGTAACTTACTTGGAGCATGTTTGGCTAAGCTTAAAAGTGCTCTTACCTACACGTGCTTATATAAAATGCAGGATGATGAAAGGAAAAGTTTGAATTTATTAGCGGAGAGTAAAATTTCTAGGCATGATGTTTTGTTAAGGCAAGGAAATGCTGCACGCTGTACCTTGTTGCCTGGTTGTACCCTGCTCCTCTTTATTTGACGTTTCAGCTCCCACAAGCAATTTGGACTCTGCTATGGTTTAAATTTTTAGTCATTTTTTTGTTCTTGGTGTTTGTAATCTTCTCGCTTCTCAGTAAAACGATGAATAAAATTATAATTTGTCTGAGGTGTTCCTGCACGGTATAGGGAGGAAACGTTTTTAAGATATTAAAATGTTTGGCAATGTCAACTGAGACAACATAGTTTTTGACTTCTCGTTTTTCAAGGCAACCGTAGCACAAGTTTCTTAGAATAAAGTTCTTGGTAAAGACTAAGAAAATATTATTTATTGGTGGTTTCATGCATATAAGAAGCACATTCCCTGGATTAATTTTTTATTTTTTCACATTATTAACACATGGCCAATGAAGATGCTGCAACAGAGTAAATAAGATTTAAATGTGCAGAGCAAATTAGGGGAATGATTGTTGAATAGCATTATATTTTTAACAAACAATCCTTTTTTTGATCAGGATGATGATTGGGAGGCAAGAGCACTTAATTTGGATGATGTCTTTTCTAAATATTTAGAGACTTGGTAAGTTACTTCTGAGCATAATAACCATTTTTTAATCATAAAACTAAATTATTGCATCCTGAAAACTTCACCATACTTTGCTAAAGGCGAAAAAATCTAGAAAGCCAGTTTCTGTATTCCTGAGCCATCTTCAGCAATATTTTTTTTTTCCATCATGTATGTTCTTGGTGTTTGTAAGCGTGGCATCCACTTTCTTTTATACGCTCTCATGCGGTGTTATTAGTCCTTTAACTTAGTTTAGATACTGCTGTGAGTATTCTACGTGACATCATTAAATTTGACTTATTTGTACTTTCATCAAGTTTTGTTATCCTGAGTGAGAAGTGAAAGTTGTTCAAAAAATATATGTAAATATACTCTTCGTTCGATATTTTTGATACTTATAGGTGAAATTTTCCAAATAATGAAGTGAGGTGGGAGGAGGATATGCATATGGATGGTTGATGAATTTCTTTTACACGGTTTTGGGTTTTTCCTGGGATATAGGGCTGACTCTGGGCATTTTGTGCATCAGGTTGAATTTTATTTTGTGGATGGGATCCTTCCTTTAGCTGTTTTATGTTTCTAATATTTATAGTGTTTCCTTGCTGAATTAAAAAATTCTGTACATGTCAGTTGGAATTGTATGTTAATATTTTTTTATTGCTCCTTGAGCTTCTATGATTTGCAGTAATGATGTTTACAACAATGTTGACGTCCGGAAGGATCAGGGTGAGCTCTATAAATGAAACCTTCTGCCGCTAATGTTATTTATTTCTCAAGAATTTAGATAATGTACAATATATAGGTGAATGTTACAATTCGTGCTTATCGCAAGCTTTTTTTGTTGTAGAACCCCAGGCAGACGGCACAGGGGAAGGAAATGGATATAATGATTCTGCAGCCTCTCAGGAAAATGTGAGAAAGAAAAAAAACGAGCGATAAAAATGATATTGACCTTGCAGTCATGGGTTCTGTAAAAACTTCTGAGGATGTGCAGACACAGAATATTGAAACAAGTGCGAAGTCAAAAGAGGAGAAAAACAAAAGGACAGCCGATACTCTTGTTCAAAGTGACCACGAATTATTAACCTCGAAGCAAGTTACTGATGGTGAAATACCAGTGCACCAGTCCACTAGGAAACAGAAAGAGAAGAAAATAAAGAAAAGTTAGTTAACTTCTGAATTACTTATTGTTGATGAAAAACGACTAGAGATAATGCCGGAGGTAACTGAAGAGAAAAGCAAAGATTTAAATGATGGTAATGATGATCCTGCTGCCCTAGTTGAATCTAAAGATAAAAAGAAGAGAAAAAAGCTGAAGAGGGATAGTCTTTTTGAAGATGGTGAGAAGGGTAGCTTGAGAAATAAGAGTAAAGTTGATGCTGATAAAGTTGTTAGTGACATTCTATTGGAAGAGGATAAAGTTCAAGATATAGAAAAGAAGAGAAAAGAAGAAACTATGGAGAAATCAGTCGAGAATGTGGAAGATGGGGCTAATGAATATAAGAGGGCTTCCAAGAAAAGGAAACGATTGGCGCATGATGAAGATGGGAAACATCCTGTTGAGGAAGTAGCAGTTGAAGAATCGAAGCGCAGAAAAACTGATGGGCGGGACGAAGCCAAGGGCGTTGAGCAGCAAGTGAATGGTAGTCTCAATGGAGTGGAAAAGTCCAGTCAACCAAAATCCACGAGAAAACAAATAAATAGTTCTGCTGAGATATGGGGGTTTCTTTCTGATTTTAACTTTTATCAATATTCCTTTTATCTAAAGCATACTTCAGTCTCAAATAGGGACTTGTTTGAATGCTTGATGGTATCTCTTCTCATTTCTCAAATTTGCTTGTGGTATCTCATCTTTCCTTTCTTTTGTTTCCCTCTTTTCCTCATTTTCACGGGGGTCTTTGAATTAGGAATATTTATTTTACTTGTTTTTTGGAAGATATTGCTCTTTATAAAATTCTAATTTTGATCAAACTGGAGAGTACAGGAGTGTGCATGCACATTCTGATCTTCTCTAATGGAGAACACGGAGCCTCAATTGTGTTGTTTTGACCTCCAATGTTGAGTCATAATTATTTTTTCTTAAAGACAAGTTTGATGGTTTATTGCAGCCAAAAATGGTGAATGCATTTCAAAGGGTTAAAGTTGATGATGTGAAGTTTGTTGATGAGAGGCTTCAAGATAATTCGTACTTGGCAAAGGTTTTATTTTTTTCCCCTTATTGATACTTCATTTGCAATTGCTCCAATATCTCTGTAGACACTTTTCATGGATACACTATGCATTTTCAATATTTACATGTTTATATATGTGTGTGTGTGTACACGAATTGTGTGTGTGTATACGAATTTAATATTTTGACCCCATCAATGGTATTTATGTATGTTTTATTTTGTCTTTCTTTTATGTGGTTTCCTCACAGGATGGAGCCGAAACTGGCTATGGAGCAAAAGCACAAGAAATTTTGGGTTTGGTCAGAGGAAGGTATGTTATTCTGTGTTTTATGTGCCGAAATACTGAATGTCAAGTTCACTTTAGTATATTCATGGACAAGCTCAGATTATGTATGTAATGAACTTGGGTACTGCTACAGACATGACCTGGGAAAAAGTAGATATAAATGTATAGATTATAAAGCTAGCAGAAACTCGAGCTGGTAGCCACGCTCTGAAGTTGAACTGGAGATGAATTTAGGTCTATCTAAATAACATTATGCGGCTGGGTTTACCATCTAAGAATTTGTTGTGAAATCTAGTTATAAACGACATAAATGGGGATAACTCAGTGATGAGTTTGCGGTTATTAAGTAACAACTTGTTCGTGGGCGTTTATATGATGTACTTTCTGTCCCTCTTTTTACAGGGACTTCCGGCATGAAAAAACTAAGAAGAAGCGTGGTAGCTATAGAGGAGGACAGATTGACCTGCAATCTCACTCGATTAAGTTCAATTATTCTGATGAGGATTAACATATGAACATTTCTTATCTACTGCATACTCTCTCTATATTCTTTCAACATAGATACATTAATATGGTCGTCGTTGCATTAAAGATCCAAACTTTCTTCAAAATTTGAGTTAATTCAAAATATGTATTGTTGTACTCTTCTTTTAGAACAGTTCTGGTTTTTGCTCCAGCTGCTGTTTTCTGCCTAGTTTTTCTTTATGTTTGCTCCCTTTTCACTGACTGAACGGGGTGTGTTTAAGTCATATTGTACTGTTAATGAGAAATCTCTAACAACTTGAACCTTTTTTGAAGATGATTCGAAAAAAACTATGAATGGCAGTCTAAATTGGGAGTATCAAAACATGATATACACCAAGCTATAGTTTTGATACTGTCCAATATGTACAAGAAAGTGGAAAATGAAACCAGTTAAAAGAAATAGATAGTGTAGAAATTAAAGATAAAGAGAGCCTTAAGCCAACTGGGTAGGCAGTATCCTTTTATGTGAAGAAAAGGAACGTGCTAGGAAATGGATTCATCAATTTGTGGACCCAAGTACGGAATTCCTTCCATTTCTGATTCTTGGGGCATTTCAATCTCTTCAAACCATCCATAAAGATTCCCATCATCTTCCGTTTTGGTAAATTCTTCTCTATCTGCAGTGCAAAAACAAAGTCAATAGAAAGAACCATAATAATGAAAATGAACATCCATAAAAATTAGGAAGTACAAACTTGTATCGCATGCATTTCATTCTGTACTGGTCTTGGGGGTACTATGTAAGATATGGGACTCGTGTGCAAATCTCGAGTTTGCTCAGTTGCATAACTTGAAAATCGAAATTGCACAGAAAACTCGATATTTCTCCAACAAATTCGAGGTTTGCCAAGCTAATTTGAGAGATTTAACCTGCTAACTCATCAGGTGTCTACAAAACTTGACTTGGATGGTTTTTATGTCGGGTTGGACCCAAAATCGACCCGACCCAACTCAACTCACGCCAAGCTCTACTCATAGGCTCATTGCCCTCTAATGCAAAATTTAATTTGAGGGAAGCATCTTAATAACCAGGCAAAGTTGTGAGAATATGGATTGATGAAAATTTGATTGGAATGACGATTACGTTGTCGTTCACAGAAAAACCTTAAAAAGCAGATTATTGTACCAAATGAGATTAGTTTCTTACTTGACAAAGTACCATATAGATTCTCTCTGTAATATGTGCAATCCCGGCCATCATCTTTAGAGTAGGGAGGTCCAAGAACATCAAGAACAGCACATGGTGTTACAGCAGTAAATTCATGGATATTTCCTCCTGATGTTGGATATAATACAGAAGTCTCACATGGTGCTCTGAAGCATCTGTTGGTTTTCAGCCTTGCCAGTTTCACTGCATGCATTTCCATGAACCAATAAACAAGACTTTAACTTCCTTTTCTTCTTTAGCAATATCAGGTCGAAGAGATAACTCACATTTAGAAGGTGAATCGTAATTATCAGAATATTGAGTATCGGCCCAATCATATGATTTAATGTGCATAGTTCCGAGCAGAAGCTTGCTGAAGACAGTCATCCCGGGGTGATTATGGAGAGGTATGACAGCAGTTGCAGGGAGAAAGAAAATGCAAAGCTGTGGTAAGAATGGAACAAAGTTAATAGACCAACTAATTTAGCTTGAACTTTCAATGGAGAGAAAATCTTACAGAGAAATTATGGCATTTGTAGATAGTAGCATATGAAACTCTGCGATTCTCTTTAACGACTACACTCTTGGGTTGAAAAAATTGCAGATCCCTACTCAGCCCCACATCTTCTGGCTCCATAAAATCTGAAAAATGGTAATAAAAAACTGATCAGAGAAGCACAATCTTAAATGCCAATGGATACAGTAGAAAACATACTTAATCTAATACGAGTAGTCTAGAATTCGGTGTAGGTAGAATCTCAAATGACCATTTTTTTTTTTTAAATAAGGTATTTCGACGTGATCTAATCAGAAAATGTCGTGTTATAATTAGTTTATGAAAATTGTGCGCGTGTCGACTACTTTTTGAGATTCAAGGTGGCTAATTTTGATCTAGTATCTTGACATTGTTGGCTCAAATTTCAAAATCCAAAAAGATCTTAAGAAGGAAGTGCAAAAAAAATAAAAATAAAAATATAAAAATATGCATAAATATAAATCGATGTATTATCAAGCCCTTATTTGAATCCCTTTAAAAAAATAATAATTTATTTCTCGTACTTAATTTTAATTACAAGATCACATAATAAAATATTTTACACGTAAACTCAAAATTCTTTCCCACTTTTTAATCAGAAAAAATCACCATTCTTACACAATAATGACCATCAAACATGGATTAAATAAGTTTGTGCCCTTTCTAATGATTTGAACTCTTGATATTAAAGCCACCGAGGAATTTAACTTTAAGATTTTAGATGGAGCGATTCAATGATTATTGCATACGCACGCTGTACTCACCAAGAATGTGGCGCAATCTTCGGACATCACTGGGTGAAGGAACAGTGCCAGGACCCTTGAAAACTTGTTGGCATAAATCTATTAGCCTCTGCAGTGTCCTTGAAACCATTTTCACAGGCCTCTTCACTTGAATGCTCACCTTTCTTTTGCATCTCTTCCTCTTCTTCTTCTTCTTCTTCTTAATAACCTCATCAACATTATGTTCAACCCTACTTGATCTCCTTTGCTCTGCCGGATCTACAGCCTCTATTGTCATCAAGAGAACTTCAAAAAGAATAAAGGGTTGTTTTTCTTTCAACTTCAAACTGTTTTGGCATGCAAGAGAACTTAGGGCTGTTCATCTATAAATGTGTTTTGGATGTTTGGGGAAAATAAATATTCTCTTTTGAATTTTCCTTGTTCATTTTCTTGTGATATAACAGGATTTGAGTGGGAAACTATGGAGGAAAAAGTCAAGAAGAAATTTGTAGATGGTGTTGGGAAAAAGTGCAAGATACAGGAACAGATATATATGCAAGGTGGGATGAGAGAGAGAGAGAGAAACCATGGGCTATGGGAAGAGTGGATAATATCATATTATCATGCATGGAGTGAACAGAAATATTGAGTTTCATCATGAGGTGTTTGTCATTAATTAGAGTTTCTTCTAGAAACGTTAAATTTATTGAGAAGAATTACGTCAAACTTTTATATCTTAATTATTATTGTATTTTTACCATTACTTCTTACACTATATTGAAAACACGAATTGAGAATGTGACTATTCATTTAATTTTAAAAGAATGAATATAATAACTCATTCGATAATTTTAAACTCTTGACAATATCTTGAATCTTGAGGTTCTATAGTAAAATGTTAAAATATCAAGAAAAGTAATCCAATTATCTTCGTATTTCAA
>NW_019228757.1:428166-482747 GCF_002742605.1 Olea europaea var. sylvestris
GTGATAATATTTGCTACAAATAAAGTTTCAGATCAATAATTTTTTGGAGCAAACTAAGGTAAGAATCTGAAATTAAATGTGTTTCGTAACATCATACAAACGTAAATTTGTGTAATTGTTATGTTTAGATATTATAAAAAATTGCTTTATTATTGTGGTTGGTTATTTTCTTTGTTTAATTAGTATCTATTTTCTCAGATATGATGATCACGAGGTCCTGTTGGACATTATTATATTTTTTGGACCTTATATCTAATTTAGTAAACTTGTATTGTAACGTTATTGTATCGTCATTAGCCTAAAAAAGGTAAATAAAAATTTAAAAAAAAAAAAAAAACTATGTTTTAGTTTATTGTGATTTCACTTTGATTTAGTTGATATTTAAATTTATAATAAATATATTTAGCTCCTATTTGAGCCATATTTTTCATATCATCATAATGAGAAAATTGACTATTGGTGAAGAGGTTGGGCCCCACACATGAAATAGCAGGTTAACAAAGGCGGCTGGACTTGTGGAATAACGGTCCAAAATTTCATTTTTTTGTCCCAAAAATTTGGTTCAAATAAGGGCTTAGTTTGTTTTAGATTTATTACTAGTGAGATATAAATATATATTAAATTCAATGAATTAATGATATAAAAGTAGACAGGCAAAAAATTCTATGGCGAAACCGGCGGTTTAAAACTAGACCAAACTGCTAGATTTAGATTTGAGTTTTTCTCAAACCGTTTTAAACAGTTTGGTTTGAAAATCTGTCAAAAACCTGTAAAATCGGACCGCTTACACCCCTAGTATCTCCTATCAAGTTAGTATGACCGCTAACTAATTCCAATGAATTTTTCCTGTAGCGTTTGCCCTACCGCATTGATATGTAATATTCAACTCTTTTATAATATTACTTATCATAGTGATCAATAAATCACACGCATACACAAGAAAGTTTTAAATCATATCAGTATAATCATTCGCATCGAGTTCTTAAAATGTATATATTCAACTATTACGGTTTACTTTGTCCACAGATCTTCAACAAAGTTGCATAATTCTTAGACCGCAAATGTCATTCTTATAAAGGTGTGTGCCAGTAACATCTAACAATCAAATCCAAAGACTTCCAATTATGCATGTGTTTTGATACTCTATTTTGTGTATACCTATATGCACAAGCATTTAGGCCTGCATGCATGATAAATCTGTATGTTTCCATGTGGTAGGTGCTTTAAAAGAATACCTTCAAGCGATCCCTTTGTTCACTATACTTTGAAAGAATGGCCACACCAGTCGCATAAGTTTCTTCTAGCATTCTGGACGAGCTACGAACTGACTGCATTGCTTGGGCTTCCTCATCAAATATTCTCAAAACATGAGAGGATTCCCCATTCTAAAACATAAAAGTAAAATCCTTAAACAGATAAGTTGTGTAATCTAAGAAGAGCAACATGGACAATTCAGCAATTCAGACAGAAAGAATTCATACAGCTCTTCCGAGTAGTTCTGCCCTCTCTTGGGCTTCTTGCGTCCGCTTCTGATGCCTCAAAACATATTTATCCAGACTTGCTTTCAGTGAGTCGGCTTCCTCAGCCACTTGTTCCACTTTTCTGCACGACAAAAAAAAGAATTATGCATTAACACCAATCTCTTTCATCAAAAGATAAAGGACAAAATAACTGTCTAATTTTAATCTTCCTTGTTAAACAGAAAGGACATTTCTCTCATTTGGAAAAAAAAAAAAAAAAATGTTAACCAGAAATTCATAATATTGAATATGACATAAAAGTAGCACTATCAAGTGGGGGACATCTCTCTCTCTCACTAATGAAAAACTTTGTATCATTATGATATGAATGTGAAGAAGCTAGTAGTCAATGTGGAACATGCCAACTTACAAATGATTCTCTTTATCACGAGGTAAGCACTCACCAACAAACCAAGTGGGTTTGACTGTGTTTTTCTAAATGTTAAGTATCCAATACTCGTGAATCATGTTTATTAAGTCACACCCGCATAGTAATTCGTTTCTACCTCCGCCCTCATGTATCCAGGCATTGGCACTGCACAAAGAAAATACCAAATAACTGCCGGTCTTGCATGGAATTTGCAAGCACATAATGGCTTGGATATTCCCATGGAAAATCCACCCTTCTCTCAATATGCAAATACATTAAAACTTACTAATTCATACATATGACCCACAAAATTGCAGTCATCCTAAATTGAATTTGTACGAAGTTTTTTTAATCCACTTTGCATTCTTTCCAACCACCTTGAAAATATCAGCAGCAAACAAAGTCAATTTTCAAAATTTTCAAACAGGATCATATTTGTTTATAAAATAAAAACTACATGTATTTTCAATTTAACACGTGTAACATTAAGGATCATTCGATTCTCTAACCCTTTCCCAAAACTTTGAAACTATAGTCAACTTAAAATTAATACTTACCAATGCAATCAAAAAAAATTCCTATCGAGTCATATAAGTAGAGTACATACATTTAAGCATCTTGATGGTATCATGGGAAACAAAGTCAATCCTCAAAGTTTCTAATTAAACATCATAATTTCAGCTTGGTTCCTTAACACCTTTCCCAAGAATTCGAAATCATAATCAAACAAATAAAATGAAGAGTCACAGAATCAAATTAAGACCTATATCCATACTTATCGATGCAATCAAAATTCCAATTGAGTCATACAACCAGAGTACATACATACAAAAAAATACATATTGCATAGAACACGTTGGGTTAGCGATCAGATTATGTGCATTTTCTGTTGAACAACATAATTTCGATTTAAACCCTTTAACATTGTAGATTACGCTGCTTTAAAAATTTTCCCAACATTTTGAAACCCTAATCAATCAAATGAAAAACAAACAGCCACACAGAAATAACAGAATTTCCAAAAAAAAATAAAAAAATCAAATTGAGACCTCGTACTCATCAACGCAGTCAAAAATTCCAATCAAGTCATACTACCAGAGCTCAAAATATGATAAAACGACAAACGTACCTTTTCCAGAGATCTCGTTGGGACCTGGCGGCGATTGAACGCCATAGGCGATCCATGTCAGAGCAGAGGGACTGGATCTGAATAATATCTCGTCTAATTGCAGTGGACTGGTCATCTGAAGCACCCGAAACGAAGGCATTGGATGATGAAAATGAAGAAGAGGAAGAAGATGACGTGTATTCGAGACGCTCCAGTCTCTCCAATGCATCTCTGGTCTTCAGCAACAGCCTCTTCGAGCTGGAATACAGTTCGGATATGGTTCCGCCACCGCCGCTGTCCACCTCCGTCGCCATTCGCCTCGTAGCTTTCTTTTTACTTTTCTCGTCCAAGGAACTACCCTTTTAAAATTTGGGCTGTGGGACGTTATGTTCAATATGTGTGCCTGCAACCAAACGTTCCTTTGAGGCAAATTAAATGGATGGTGACTTGCCTTCGGAAAGACTCTATAAAGTATAAACAAATTAATCGCCTCCTTGAGCTTTTTTTTGCTAAAAATACATTTTGAAATAATAGATTAATAAAAAATTATGGTTAAAAATTAAGAATTTTTTTAAAAATTAAAGTATATATGTAATTAAAAAAATAAGAGAGATAAAAATATATTTTGAAAAGAGTAATTAGCAAAAAAACGTCCATATCGTTTACATTCATTGCTAAACCTATCGTTTTAAATTTGACATTTGCACTCTTATTTCAAACTTTTCTTGCGAAATTGGTCCTTTCTGTCACGTTCCATTAATTTCACCGTTAAATAAATGCATGAAATGCACTCACATTATTTGGAAAGGGTAAATTAGTCAAGTTAATATATTTTTTGAGGGGAAAAGTTCTTGTAGTTTGCATAGAGTTATACCATGGCCAACAAAATTCCCAAATTGAATAAACCACACCAAACCTCACTTTTCCAAAATCTTCCAAAAGGAAGAAACATCCCTTTGAACCCATTTCACTACCACCTTCCCTCTGCCATCCCGACACCGACAATTGCAATATCGATGCTGATAAGTTTTATTTTCAATTTTTGAAGTGGATAGTGGTTTTCATAAATCGATTTTACCCCACAACCCACTCCATGATGAGGCTTGCTACCCAAACAACGATCACAACATATATTAGATCATTTGAAGTTCCCTTTTTGGTCATGTTAATTTATTTTGTACTTTTCCATCTGGATATGTATGCAAATTTGGATATTTATTTATTTTATTTTATACAGCCCACTCCATGATGGCGGTTGCGGTCGTTGGAAAAGCTATTTTTTGTTTCAAATACAATTTTGACCTCTTATCCTATTTCCTTGGATTAAAAAATAAAAAACTGTAAGACCAAAATATATAGTGACTTGTATGGTATTTTGGTATTTTGTATCTATTTTAGCAAGTTAATATTGAGAACTTTTACTACATAGCTTCTCAATGGTTATTTGTGCTGAATGGTTAAAGGGTTAGGCATTATATTTGTCGACAACATTTTGAGATGGAGAATAAACTTGTAAATTATATCAAACCATAAGGATGATATTCACCAAAAACTTTTAGAGGGGAAAAATATATAGCGACTTGACTAATTTACCCTTTTCAAAAAATGTGAATGAATTTCATGCATTTATTTAACGATAGAATTAACGGAACATGATGGAAAGGACCACTTTCATAAGAAAGGCTTGAAATGAGGGTACAAATGTCAAATTTGAAACGATAGGGTCTATTTTAACAATGAATGCAAACAATAGGAATGTTTTTTTGCTAATTATACAATTTGAAAATAATGAGAATCAAACAATGGCTAAATTATAAATTAATAAAATGAATAGTTAATAAATGAATAGTATTCAAGTCTGCCTTGAACATGATTAAATTATAAGGAAATAAATATAAAAATGAAAAGTATTTGAGAATACTTCGAAACACATGAATAAAAAATAATTTATAAATACGAGCCAAGTATAGATTTAGAGTGTGTTTTGTAGTGGCCCATTTTTTTTTTTCAATTTAAAAAAAGAAAAGAAAAGAAAAGAAGTGTTACCAAATTTCTTATTTTTGTGGAAATAAAATTTACTTTTGAAACTTTAAAGAAAATTTGATAATTCGATCCGATGAATTTAAAAGAGTAGCCAACCCACATTTAAATTTAATTAAATTCATTCAACATCAATTTAAATGAATATTAATATTAAAGCTACAAAATAAATGTGCAAATACTAAACATGAAAATGTTAAATGAAAGTCTAGTCATGAATGTACTTAAAAATCATTTTTTACTAGGAAATCCATAAGCATCTGCTCGTTCAATATTCCACACATCCAGCACGACCCGTTATAATCTGAAAATTTGTAAGAGTAAGTATTTAAATGAACACTCAGTAAGATGTGTACATTTATATTTAACATAACATAAATATAAATGAAAAATTCATACCCAGCATTCATAGATTTAGAACTACTGATCGGGACAACGGATGGCTTAAGTTTCTTTAGAATTTTCACATCCCGAAGGATTTAACATAATTGAACACGATGGTTTATCTCGAAGAATTTAATATAAAATCATTCTTGGAGTCTTAAGGCATTGAATGAAATCATAATATATATATATATATATATATATATATAATATATCTATATATCATGGAGAATAAAATTTTAACCACCGCACTTATGTATATTATCTTAGCTCCCATTTGGCCCCCATTTTCTATAAATGAAAATGGGTGGAATAATATTTTTTTGAAAAATGAGTGGCTAAAAAAGATTGTGTAGTTGAAAATAAGAGAGAGAAAAATGAGATGTAATGTAACGAAATTTAATGGGAACCAAATAGGGGCTTAATTAAAATATGAATTTGCTAAGAATTTGAAAAAAAGAATTTTCCTATTTGCCTTGACTTGAAGATTAGCGGTTGTTATTTTTTGTGCCTGAGACTTTAATTGAGTCAGAAATAGTGATAGAATTAGATGCACCACTAGAACTAGACGAACTAAATATGAACTTTCGTTTCAATCGAAAAAATCGATCCATAATCTACAAAATGCCCCAATTTATTTTTCAAGTAAAATTGATTTAAAGATATAGAACACATGGTTGAATTGAGCCCCAAATATTCTCCATTAATTTTTTTCACTTATCCTAATTTCCTAAACATAAATTCTTGAATCACAAATCATGGTTTGCCTTTTACAATTACGTGATTTGGACCATTTGTTGTAGGTATTGGGTAATGAAAGATAAAACATCTATGGATTGGGCCTGATTTTAGTAGCCCAGGCAAAAGGGCCGAAACTTATAAAAAAAAAACAAAAAAACAAACCCCAATTGGCATTTTCAGTCATTTTCCACTATTCGGCCTTTGCAACAACGTGACTGGCGTGGCGCTTGATGGCTATTGAAAATTCCGACGGAGCTAGCATGCATGGCCCCACCCTTTTACCAAGTGTTGACTCCGCCACTAATTTAGGAGTCCCGAGTTTTTTATAGGTGTTTTTAGACATTCTTCTAATTTATGGAAAAATTATTTACATTATTCCATTTTCTTGGCCTACTTGATGTAGATTTTATGAAAAGTAATTTTTTGAAAAATAGATGTTTAAAAGGTAGAGAAAAGTTATGTGTCAACTTACTTTAATTGTAGAAACATGCTAGTTAATGTCTATATATGTACCACACTAATACATTTAGTATGTGTACTTGAATCATATCTAACTTTTACATCCATCTTCTTATTCAAAGTTCATGGAAGGATAATTAATGTGGATGTCATAGTTCAATTAATCCTTACGTGTCAACCAATTAAACAAAAATTAAAAAGGTACTATTATATATTCTAAAAATAATTGGGATAAAATCGTCCATTAAATTTAATTTTACTTTGATATCTTGAAACTTTTTAATATATTAAAATTTAAAAATATGTAATAATATGTACTTCAATCTTTATATGATACACAAAATAAGGGTCACCTCTCAAGAGCGAACCCCATCTTGGAAAAAGTTTTCCCCCAATAATGGATGGATTTAAGGTGGAAAAAACATTTCTACGCATTAAAGCTATCAAATTATTGAAATACATATGATTTTAATTTTAAACTATTTATAAATTTCAAGTGGATGAATAAGAATCTTGAGAAAGTTTTTCATATGTTTACTCAAAATTTTTAATGTTTAAGACAAAGGTTATTAGAATGACGCAATTAATTAAGTCAATTGCTCTCAAAATAAAACATGTGCAAAACAAGTGCCCAAAATTTCAAGAAAACACACACACACACACATACACATATATATATAAACGTTTTGTTGCCCCCAGGGCACATCTCCAAGTGGGAAAAGAGAAGGGTGGAGAAATCCAGTTTTGCTTGAGGCTGCTGCGTCAAGGGTTCGAATCCTGAAATATGGATTTGGCTCTTGGGTAAGTGCAAGTGTACAAGCAGCCTTCCACCCTACACTCTTGAAGGCATAACCTGCGATTTACCTCCCTCACGATACTCCAGGGCAGGGGTGGTGGGGGATCCTTAAGATTAGGGTTTAACCTTTTTTTTTTTTTTTATATATATATAAACGTTTTGTTTCACTATATTTCAAATATTGGACCTTGATGGATATATATTCCATTGCCTAATGAGGTAGGTGGTCCAGAACCTAAGAAAATTATTGAGTTTGAAGTGTAGACAGGCTGACTCAATCGGTTGCCGAAATATATAGAGGAGACTAATGTTAAAAAAACATGCAAATAGCAATCCATCCACCATAATGAGATCACCAGACGTAATTACATATGCAAAATAACGAGTGAACCATAAATAAAGTAAAACTTTCATTTATCTAAGTTGAACGTTTCATGTTCTTGTCTTGAGACAAATATATTTCCATCTAGTAGTGATGATGGATTCGAGCAATTTATTAAATGACAATAATAATCGTAAATTAAATTTCTTAATTAGAAAAATTAAACTTTTCTTGAGATGGAATATAAGAAAAAATTTTGAATAAAAATTTGGGAGAAATTTTTTGAAATTGGTGTGACTAGCATATGGTCGAAAGAGGGAAGCCAAATGTATAACCTTGGATGGCCGTTCGTTCAGGGGTCACAATCCTTTACAATATCACACTCATCACTCATATGAACCATGTAATAAGAAATAATCCTCTTGAATAACCCCTAGTTGTCCAGGGGGTCTTGTGGCGCAGGCGCCTCCCTAATAAGGGGACACAACCAGGGGGTTGTTCAACAAGAACAGTCCATCTAATAAAAAGATACAACTATTGACCTCTCTGTATTTATTTTAAAGCTTAAATTTAGTTGTCACAACTTTTGAAGATGCGACATATATAGTGATTAGGCCAAGGATAAGAACTAAGCATTACACACTACATTTTTGGAGTTTTGATAGTTTAAGACGATGATCAAGATGTAGTCATCACATTAATACTATCCAAAGTTAGTATTTAAAGAGAGAAAACTCTAATTTTCTAATGAGGCGGCACCACGTCAAAGTTCACATATTTTGTTACTTTTACAGATACTTGTACTCTATAGTGAACTTTATTAAGAGTTTTATTTTAACTTATCCTCTAATAGTAACAATCAACACTATTTTCCAAAGATAGTATTTAATATATGATGAGAAAACAACCAACACTAGTTAATCTTTGTGCAATTTTTCTTGAGATGGAATATAATTAAGAAAAAAATTTGAAAAAAAAATTGGGAGAAGTTTTCTGAAATTGATGTGACTAGAACATGGTCAAAGAGGGAAGCCAAATGTATAACCTTGGATGGCTATTCATTCAGGAGTCACAACCTTTTACAATATTACACTCATTACTCGTGAACTATGTAATAAAAATTTACAACTATTGAGACTCTCTAGGAGTACTTATTTTAAATCTTAAATTTAGCTCTCACAACCTTTGAAGATGCGACATAGTTTGAGTGACATAGTGATTAGACCAAGAATACTAAGCATTACACACCATTTTAAGAGTTTCGATAGTTTAAGACAATGATCAAGATGTAGTCATCACATTAATTCGAGTATGCATGTATGAGAGGTTTTGCGATTTATCCGTCCTCCAATGGTTTAAACCGGTATGTAAATGGCTTTAAATAGACAATTTGATTGGTTTAGTTGAGTTAAAATATGATTTGGTTGCTCCAAATTTAAATAATTTTTTGATCCATAATATAAACCTTTTGTTAAATTCGAATACGTACTCCGCTCTGAAAAATTAAGTGCCTGTCAGGGATCTAAATCCAAATTCATAGTTTGAGAAAATAATCTCGCTATTTTTTTCTATCCCAACGAACTCTTAATTTATTATTATTATTTTTAAAAAAAATTTCGGCTTTTTTTTTTTTTTTTTTTAAAGTTCCGTATTCAGTTTGTTGACTTTTCAGTAAGACGATGATATCTTAATTTATCACGTCAATATCAAACTAATGACGTAAGCATGAATTCGTACAATAAAAGATGCTTAAACATTACCCGGCCCACATCAAGAAAGTTGAAAATTTGAGACATGATTAACACATGGTGGATTCCACGCACTTCACGAACAGGAATGTCATGTTCACTGTTTGCTTACGCATTATTCACATATTCCCCTTCTATAAAACCAAACACGTTGCACACATTATTCATCTTCATCCCAAGAAAGCATCTCTTTATGGAGAACATTAGTGATGAATACACACACTGTTGGGAAACGAATACGTTCTTCCAAGCTGAAGATCTTCAAGGGTAATATTTTCTCTTGACACATTCATTCATGTTTGTTTTCATGTGTTCCGTTTAATCCTGAACCCAAACACGAATTCGTTCGCGCTCTGTGTCCTGTGTTCGTTTCTGTGGAATATATACTTTAATGAGATTGATTTGATCTTAACAGTAATTTGGATGAAGAAATTCCTACACATGATTCAAGCTCTCAAGATGGAACACAGTCATCATTGATGGCCAACAGAAACATTGTTTCAGAGAGGAATAGAAGAAAGAAAGTCAATGAAAAGCTCTATGCACTAAGATCAGTAGTTCCCAATATTACAAAGGTATAACAAATATATGTTCCATTCTTTACTTATTCCACCAGAAAAACAAAAAGAATGATTAGAGAATATTTGTGTTGAATTAACTATTTGAAAAATTAATCATAAATTGTTAGAGAAGATTACACGTATATATTGCCTTCAAGATGTCCCTCAAGTGTAAGCAAGATTTATGTATGCACAACTCTATTTTAATGGGCGGCGACGAAACTTGAACTCAAGTTTTCTCTTTGATGTGATATATGTTGAACCACTTCATTTGAGAACTTAAGTTGTTAGAAGGAATATACATATGTAGTTTGATTGAGTTGGCGTGATCAATATAACTTGTTTCTTCAAAAAATCAGATGCATAAAGAATCGATAGTCGAAGATGCCATTGATTATATTCAAAAGTTGCAAGAAGAAGAGAGGAAAATTCAAGCAGAAATATCAGACTTGGAATCTGCAGAAACATCATCAAAAAGTACAATTTCTGAGTTCGATCATGACGAAACTTTTTCTTCAAACCCAAAGAGATTGACAAATGAAAGCTTCTACGATTCTGAAGGATCAAGATCATCTCCGATTGAAGTTCTTGAGGTGGACTAATATTATTTCTTAATCAGGATTAATTAATTGATTTGTTTATTTATTTGGTTAGTTGATGAAATTATTACCATTTATAATTAGTTGAGAGTATCCAGAATGGGAGAGAAGACAGTCGTAATTTGCCTCACATGTAGCAAGAGAACAAATACAATGGTAAAGCTATGTGAGATATTTGAATCTTTGAACCTCAAAATCATCAGTGCGAACATCGCTGCTTTCTCTGATAGGGTTTTGAAGACTGTATTTGTTCAGGTCATTCATCTCTCTCTCTCACAACATACAGTCACACATGAATCTTCCTCAACTCTACACATTACACAACTTCTACCTTCTTTGAATATTGATTAGTTGATCGTAACTATGTGTTGTGGAGGTGGTGATACGTTTGGATTTCTTGAAAACTTGTTCCTTTCCTTGGCCTTTTTTTTTCGTTGCTTATCTATGACAGGAAAAAGAAATGATCAAAGCTGTAGGTAAGATTCAAAAATGAAATAAATAGGATTTCTTCTTTATTATTATCTAGTGTTGTACACTCACGTTACTTCACGAACCACCATACATTTGAACAAACGGATTTAGAGAATGTTTTGAACAATATATTAGAATAAAGTGAAATGAAAACCTTCAATCTCATTCATTCAGAATCATCTCAAAATGATCATGTTACATGGCATAAGTAGGCGCTAAACACCAACTAATTGAACTAACATATAGCTAGCACATCTAACATCTAGCTAGCATAACTAACAAACTAACAAGCTAACTACATGCAAATCTATACAAATTATACAACGGTTCTAATACTCCCCCTCAAGATGTGCTCTATACGTCTTGTTATGCCCCTAAATGAACCCACATCAGGCGAGGTATGGAACTCTCATACGAAGTGGTTAAACTTCGGAAAGTCCACCACCACGTCATCCGAGGTGTGAAACGCTCATACGAAGTGGTTCAAAGTCCACCACCACGTCATCTGAGGTGTGGAACGCTCATACGAAGTGGTTCCAAGCATAGGTAATTCTGCAAAACTGACCGAAGCGCCCTATCCCCCTAAATCTGAGGCGAAATGATTCCTGCGGACCTCGGCCTGAGGACCCGCCGCCGATTTCAGAATGAGATCTTTGTCAAGATCTTTTCTGCCTCTAAGGTTTAAAGTGATTTGACCTTTCCACAAGGCTAGTTGATGTGACCTATCAACTTTATGTCAACTCAACTCGGGAGAAGTAACTACCCACCCACTCTACATACGCGGCTGATTGACGCCTATGAGCAGATGCCTCATACCGTTCAAATGTATACACGTGTCTCACATCCAAAGGCTCTCCTTACAGATAAATACCCAAGGCTTGGCAAGAGGCAAAGGTAATGAAACTCTTCCTATTTAGCACTTCATAGCAAGCAAATATATATTATCCTCCCCACTATTTTGCACAACCTTGGTATTACTCCGATCACCTGAGCCTAACTTGACCGTCGGAGTGTATACGACCGCCGCCACCCCCCCTGGTCCCGACCGTGTGCATCTGACCGTACATTGATTGTGCACAGGGAGGAATATGTGGAGTGGCTATCGGTTGGCCACGTAGAGGGTCCAATTTTCGAGGTCAACAGATTGACGCCATCTATGAGAAATCTTCCCGTTCAAAGTTCTACATTCTTCACCGGAGAAAACACCGAAAAACTGGCAACTTACCCTGAAAAGGGCACGTTCTTAAAAATGAACAAAGCCGAGTTATATCCTAAATTCTTATCACCCTTGAAAAAGAAGATAGAATGAGTTCCAGCCATGAAGAAGACAATCCCATGAGAGAGGCCTCTGAAGAAGAGGTGCTCCATAACAATGTCACTCACCAGAAACCCCATCACCGGCGTCGCCGAGGTGCAAGAACAGCCATACTCACTGAAAGGATGACTCAAATAACGGCGGGCATGAGAGACATCGCAGCTCAGAATATGGCAATGCATGAACTTCTCATGCAAGCCCAAGGTCATCAGGGCTATCAAATGTCCCAAGGATCTTACTCAGTGCAGGAAGCCCCTGTATCTCGTTCCCGAGGCCATATGAGCCAGCACAGAGAACGCCCCCTCGAAAGAGAAGTGGGCGCGAAAGCCACATCCTATATGTAGGGAAGCCAGCCAGCGGAACCACAACTAGGGGACAATTTCCCTCAAGAATATGAGGAACAAAGATCAGTAAACGTCTTCGATCGAATAGGGCAGGACCCTAGTAATAGGGTCCGCTCAGTGTAAAGATCAGTTCGGAAAGACCAGGAACAAGAACAGGCACCTCCTCCTAGAAATAGAAGGGATAGAAGGAACCTAGTCGATTGGGGAAGCCGAGGAGAAGCACCTCCACCTGCCCAGGATATTCAAGATGATGAAGGGTCAGATGGGCCCTGTCGATCTTATGAGATCGATGACGATGATGATAACCCCCTTTTTCAAGGGAGATCTGAAGCTTCCCGATGCCGGCGAACTTCATGCCCCTTAAGATCCCCAAGTATGAAGGAAAGGGGGATCCGGAGAAGCACCTCACCAAATACATGACACAGATGAGCCTTGCCTGCTTTGAAATGCAGAGCCTTCCACTTAACCCTCGCCGGAGCTGCTGAAATGTGGTATAGCAGACTTCCTCCTCTGAGCATTAGGAGTTAGCCAGATTTGAAGAAGACATTCTTAAACCAATACCTCTCACACAGGGAAAGAGAGGCTCCAGTGCAACGCCTGCAAGATATGAGGCAGGCCCCTAGAGAGACGCTGAAAAGCTATCTCGCCAGGTTTACAGACGAAATCACATACTGAGAACAGGTTACTGACAGGGAAGCCATTTCAACTCTGAAAGACGGCCTCAACATGAACAATTTGTTCTGGAAAGACGTACGCAGCAAGAATCCTGCCACCTATGACGAACTAGTGGAAATGATGAGAGTGGAAATCATCGGTGAGGAAATGATTGATCATTGAAACTGTGCTGCGCAAGGACTTCTTCCGCCTCAGAGGCAGGTAGGTCGAGGACCCGCAGCGCACCTCATCACTCAGCAGTGGACTCAAGCAGGTCATATAGTAGCTCCCACCTTCGGACAGGCACTGGCCTCCGCCACATTGGATGTCGTGCCGATATTGGCATATGAGAATGCTCCTGGCGAAGCAAGACCATCCGGAAGATCTGATAATAATAATAAGAAGAAGAAGTGATCAAACAGGCCCTTGGAAGGGGCAAGATTCTGCACTTTCCATCAACTCTATGGGCATGACATTAGCGAATGTCGAGACGCTAATCGACATTCAGATTGAGGCAACCCACATCCTTCCAGCAGGAGCGAATATCCTCGCGGATCCACCTCCCCGAACAGGGGGGAGAGAGGGCATAGAGAGCAATTACCCCGGAGAAGGGAATCAAGAGATCGAGGACAGTCTAGACAGAGAGACCAGGCCCCATTCTCTGGGAGCCAAGTCATCAGGGAGACGACACAATCATTGGGGGACCTCACATCGGTGACAACACCAGGAATGCCCAAAGGAATTACACAAGGGAAGCAAAGGACCCGCTAATGATTACCCACATTGTCAACGAGTCATAGGCAACCAATAAGATGGCACTAATCACTTTCTCCCAGGAAGGTAAAGAAGGAGTTCACCATCCCCATTGTGACGCATTGGTTGTAAGGGCCGTAGTGGCTAGAAACGGACTCGAACGCATGCTCGTCAACAATGGAAGTTTGGTGAACATATCGTTCGGCTCCACCTTCGACAAAATGCAAATTGAACATGGGTTGATCTCCATGACCGACCCACTATTTAGATTTACTGGAGACATCATCGTCCCACGAGGGCGGATCACTTTGCTCGTCGAAATAGGTTCAGCGTCCCTAGTGGCCCAACACTTCATGGAATTCTTAGTTGTAGACCACAGGTCGGCCTATCATGGAGTATTGGGCAGACCCGCTTTAAAAGATCTTTGGGCCGTCACATCCATCCACTACTTGTGTGTGAAATTCCCAACTGAATATGGGATTGCTACGGTCCGAGGCGACCAGATGGGTTCCAGGGCATGTTACTTGAACTTTTTGAGAAAGTTGGAACCCCGAACTGTTAACGTGATCATAACTGAAGTTGCCAATGAAGCCAGTATGGACGTGGAAATGCTCGACGCCGCTGAACAAGGGCATACCTCCGAACAGAAGGAAGACGTCAACATGGAAGAGGCTCTTGAACAAGGACACCTTCTTGATGTGTTAGATCCCCGGATAATTGACTCTGAACTAAATGAAATCCCAATGGAAGAATTAGAGACTTTCTCCATCAACCTAGAGGACCCTAGTCAGGTCTTGCGAATATGGAAGGCACTGCCCCTGAAGCGAAAGAGGAGATGGTAAGCTTTCTGAAAAGAAACTTGGATGTCTTCGCTTGGAAGCATGAAGACATGGTGGGGATAGATCCAAGGATCAGTTGCCACTATCTTAACATCAACTCCTCCTATGCCCCTCATCGACAGAAAAGACGTGCCCTCAACCTAGAAAGGTACGAAGCTCTCAAAGACGAAGTAGACAAGCTTAGCAGTAGTGGTTTCATAAGGGAATCCATCTACCCGAAGTGGATATCCAACCCAATCCTGGTGAAAAAGCCCAGCGGGAAGTGGAGAGTGTGCGTAGACTTTACCAACTTGAATAAGGTGTGCCCTAAAGATAGCTTCCCACTTTCAAGAGTAGACCAGCTTGTGGATTCCACTGCTGGACATGAACTATTGAGCTTCATGGATGCGTAGTCGGGGTACAATCAGATACCCATGTTCCGACCTGACGAGGAAGCTACGTCATTCATCACAGACAGAGGACTCAACTGCTACAAAGTCATGCCCTTCGGATTGAAAAATGTTGAAGCCACATATCAAAGGCTGGTCAACGTGATGTTCGCCGAACTCATTGGCAGAACCATGGATGTCTACGTGGACGACATGCTAGTCAAAAGCCTCCAGGTAAGCGAACACGTAAGTCACCTCGACCAAACCTTTCAAATACTTAGAAAATATAAGATGAAGTTTAATCCCCTCAAGTGCACCTTTGGGGTAGCTTCGGGTCAGTTCTTGGGATATATTGTTAACAAAGAGGAATTGAAGCCAATCCAGTAAAGATAACGGCCTTGCTGGAAATGAGGTCATCTCAGAAATCGAAGGAGGTCCAAAGCCTCAATGGTCGAATAGCTGCACTCAGTCGCTTCATCTCCAGGGCCACCGATAAAAACTTACCCTTCTTCAAGGTGCCTAAACAAGGAAAGAAGTTCCAATGGACTTCTGAGTCCGAAGAAGCCTTCCAGGAGGCGCTGAAAAAGCACCTCAGAGAGGCACCCCTTTTGTCAAAACCTCGACCAGAAGAGTCTCTGCTGCTGTATTTGGCAGTATCGGACGTGGCGATCAGCGTTGTTCTAGTCAGAGAAGAAAATGAATGACAGTTGCCAGTGTATTACATCAGCAAAGCACTCCTCCCAGCTGAAACACAGTACCCAGACAAGGAGAAATTAGCACTTGCCCTCATCACAGCCTCAAGGAAACTGATGCCATACTTCCAAACCCACTCTATCAACGTTCTTACCAATTTCCCGTTGAAGCAGGTGTAGAGAACAGACGCATCAGGACGTCTGCTAAAATGGGCAATCGAGCTCAACGAGTTCGATATACCGTTCCGACCTCGATATGCCATCAAGGGCCAGGCCTTTAAAGATTTTGTGGTTGAGTTTGCCAAAACCCCGAAAATGGAGATAATAATGGAACTAGCCGAGCCCCCAACCTGAAAACTATTTGTAGATGGATCCTCAGGAGAAGTAGGCTCCGGGGCAGGAATAGTCTTGGAAAGCCCAGAGGGTCACAAGCTAAATTGCACAGTAAGGTTTGACTTCAAAGCCTCGAATAACGCTGTCGAATACGAAGCCCTTCTAGTGGGCCTTAGATTGGCAAGAGAGATGCAGGTCAGAAAGCTCGTAGCCAGCAGTGATTCTCAGCTGATAGTGAATCAGGTCAGTGGAAGCTTCGCGGCCAAAGACAGTAGCATGGTCGTATACTTGAAATTGGTTTTGGACCTAGTCTCCCAGTTTGAAAGGTTTGAACTGATTCAAGTCCCACGCATAGAGAATACACATGCAGACGCCCTCTCAAAATTGGTCAGCAGCAAAGATTCTAAGTTATTAAAAGTTGTCTCTATTGAACACTTGGCGAAGCCCTCCATTTCTGGAGGAGAAGAGGTACTTCGGATAGAAGGCACCCCATTATGGATGCAGCCCATCATCGACTATCTAAAGGATCAGACACTACCTACTTCCAGAAGTGAGGCAAGGAAGTTGAGGAGAAGGGCTGCGCACTTTGTCCTGAAAGAGGATATGCTCTACAAAAGAGGCTTCGCCTCACCACTTCTCTGATGTGTGGGAGGCGAAGAGGCCACATATATACTTAGGGAAATCCATGAGGGAATCTGCGAAAATCACTCCGGAGGAACGGCCCTGGCTCACAAGGTTCTCTGTCAAGGCTACTTCTGGCCGACCCTGAAAAGGGATGCTTGCCAGTTTGTCCAGAAATGTGACAAGTGCCAGCACTTCTCGAACATTCAAAGGCAGCCTTCTCAGAACCTCTCTGTGGTAACCAGCCCCTGGCCATTCATCAAGTAGGGCATCGACTTCATTGGTCCACTCCCTAAAGGAAGAGGAACCGCGACCTTCGCCATTGTTGCCATTGACTACTTCAGCAAGTGGGTCGAGGCTGAACCTCTTGCGAAGATTATCGAGGCAAATACTACAAAATTCGTCTGGAAGAATATCATTTGCAGGTTCAACATTCCCCATTCCTTAGTGTCCGATAATGGGAGACAGTTCGACAATCGAAAAATGCGAGAACTGTGCGACGAACTTGGGATAAAAAAGGATTTCTCAACGCCTCATCACCCGCAAGTGAATGGACAAGTTGAGGCAGTAAACAAAACCATCAAGCATACCCTGAAAAGGAAGCTTGACACATCAAAGGGGGCTTGGGTCGATGAACTTCCCCACGTCCTCTGGGCAATCCGAATCACAAGCTGAACTGCAATTGGGAAAACACCATTCTCAATGACCTACGGGGTCGAGGCCATGAGCCCGGTCGAGGTGGGGCTCCCATCACACCGCCAAATACACTTCAACGAGATCAGTAACGACGAGGCCCGGGTGAACGAACTCCACCTCCTTGAAGAAATGAGGGATACCTCCCAGGTGAATTTGGCAAAGTATCATAGGAAGATGAACCGCTATTCTAACTCCAAGGTCAGAAACCGAACTCTTCGCCTGGGAGACCTCGTCCTCAGAAGGGTCTTCCAATCATCAAAGCCAACCAGGTCAAGAGTGTTTGGACCGAACTGGGAGGGTCCTTACCGCATCCGCAGAGAATCCCGACCTGGTACTTTCGAAATTGGAGACATGGCAGGGAAAACACTGCCTCATCAATGGAACATCGAACACTTAAGGAAATATTATCAGTGATGAGTTTTTGTTTCGATCTGATCTCGATGTTGTCTAATAAGTGTGTGTCTCGATCCGATCTCATTTGTAATTTGCCTATCTTACTGAGCGCTGAAAATGCCTTGGTAATGGATAATGTAACTTTTTCAAGTATTAGTACTTCAGTTCTTTGTCACATTGGTTATCAAATTGTTACCTTAGTCCCTCAGTATTATTACTTAAGTAATCCGATCTGATTATTTTTAAGAGACGCTTGGTTATTTAAGTGGTCTGATCTTCTAATTGTTAAGAGGCGCATAGTCTTAAAAGTTTGTCATTCATATATGCGTAAACAGATCAATACGATAAGAAAGTAGAAGCAATAACACTTGGTAAATTTTTTTTCTTTCATTTCATTCACTTCAAATTTGCAAAAGGCAGAAGCCATTACAAAATAAGCCCTATTCTACGGAAGGCTCCCCCCGCCAGCCTCTGTCTCGCCAGCCTCGGGAGCTGCAGTGTCCTCTGCCAGCCTATCAGGCTAGTCTCCAGTACATCCCTTGAACTCTGCCTCTAAAGAGGAGATTCCAAAGTAGGATGGACCTCTTTCAGCCAACCCAATATGCCTTGGGCATTCCAAGAGGCCCAAAAATTTGCAAAGTCGTCGTACAGGGGATGTTCCTTGAAGTGGTCAATGAAATTCTGAACAGCCACTTCCCCTACTGACTTGAGGTCCTCCTTCAACGAGGTAATTTCCTCAAACTGGGCCTCCGTCCTCTGCCTCAGCTCAGCTTTCTCTTTGAGGCCTCCAGAGCTTCCGTGGCGAGCCGGTGGTGCTCGTTGGCATGATCTACTCTTCGGGTCATGGCAGCCACTGGCACTCCACTTCATAGAGCTCCTTCTTCAGCCGTTCTATGTCTCCAGCAGTAGCCGCCAGCTGGGCCTTAGCCTCCGTCCTCCTTTTCTCTTCCTCCGCAGCCTTGGCCTGGGCCTCCCTCACCTTGTCCCCATACTGCATAGCCTCCTCGAGGCGCTTGGCGAGGTCCTTCGTCTTGACGTTGAGGTCCTTCACCAAACCCTCGAGCTGGATGCTGGTACTCAGAGCCCGGGCCACACATGCATTATTGGCCACCACCAGGTTCTCGACTGTGCGAGAGGCGGTGTGGTCTCTCCATTCTTCAGTCCAATACTTATTGTGGACCACCGCCACTGCAGCCGTTTCTGGGGGGAGAGCCTCCAGTACTTCTTTAATTGGCTCCTCGGAGTTTGAGCCCAAGAAGTCCATATCCTTTGAGGGACGGGCTCTTTTCTTCTTAGGCTGCCCCGGCACCTAGGCGAGAGGGACGGTAGCAACTGGCGCCTTGACCGGGGCAGGTGGAGCCTCTGATGGCGCGGACGTTCTCTCCGAAATGGCCATCCCGGTAGGAATTGTGGTTAGTCTCAGAACAGGGGTAGCCTCGCCACCGTTGGCCGCTTCGAAGGGACATCAGGTTTCTTGCCCTTCCGAAGCAGATTAGCCTCTGGATCCTCAGGCACCTCCTCCTCCGTCGGAGGTGGGAGCCTCTTGCTGGCATCCACTAAGTCTTCCATCTGCTTCTTGTAAAAGGAGGAGGAGGTCTTCAAGGACCTCGCCTTGGCCATCATCTTCTGTATTGTTTTAAAGTCAGGCCGGAGAGGCATCTTCTTATTGAAATTATCTGCAAGAAACAAATAAATTAGTACAAGTGTAAACGACTCAAAAATATTCAAAGGTATTCGCTTCGAGACATTACCTTGTGAGGCCATCAGGTCGTGCGTTACAAAGTGGAGGTTCTTTCTGATCAGTCGATGGAACGACCTCTTCTTTGGAGGTAGCCAATAGATCACGCAAATGATCTCGAAATCGTCTGAGGACAGCTCGCACCGAGGAAGGGTGCCTTCAAAAAATGAATACGAGTGTTAGTTATAATCTGAACCGAAGAGAATAAAAAAGAAATACAGCTACAATACTCACTAAGTGCCGAGTACTTCGTGAGGACCGTAAGAGGTGCTAGGGGGTCCCTTCCATTGTGTCCCATCTCCCGGCAGCCCAGCACCACGATCTCTTCCACTCCTTGATGGAGCTCGACAGATCGAGCATGAATGGAGTGTGGGAACTCCAAGAGGCCAGGTAATACCAGCCCCTCCCCCCTGGCTGTTGCTTTCGAAATATAGAGGGTTTGAAAAACTGAAAATGGCATCTCCACTCCTAGTGACGCCTCTTTCCATAACATCCAAGAGCCCACCATCTGGCTCTAAGAGTTCGGATTCAGTTGGGTCGATGCCAAGCCATAAGACCTAAGCACCATTCGGAAAAATGGGTGAATTGAAAGCCTAAGGCCAGCCCTAAGGATCGCCTCGCTTATCGCTACACACCCTGCCCTTGGGTAGTAGGCCCTCTCGTCAGGCTCGGGTAGGATCAGGTCTATGCTGTCAGGTATCCTATATTCGGTCCTAAGTCTTTTCAGGTCGGCCTCCTTTAGCTTGGAGGGGTAATCCGACGCCCCCCAATACACAAAGGTATCTACTGGGCTATCCAGTCTCTTCCAAATATTCTCCCCCCCAAGTATTGCCTTGGCTACTTGGGAGGAGGTCGCCACAAGGGGCGTCCATCCGTACTAACTCCAGCCCCCTCCCCGAACTAGCACTACCTTCGAAAGCCATTTTCAGAAAGGAAAAATCTTAAAATAGTTACTAAAACTTACGAGTTTGAGTGTTCCCTAGCTGGAAATGGTCAAAAAGTGGTGTGTGGTCGTCGAAAAATCAAAGTTCTCGCCGAAAACGCTTGAAGAACGCCAAAATCGCAAAGAGAATTGAGAGAAATGGGATTTTCTATTTTTGCAAGAGTAAAAACTCCAAAAAATGCTCAAGTCCGCCTTTTATAGAGCGCTCTAACTAATCCCTACCGTTGAATTCAAATGCAATCAATCTAGGCTGTCCGTCGCATCATCAATCTAGGCGGTTGAAATGAAACGCCAGATTTGATTTACGCCTAACATTTTGCCGTGACCCTCACGCTCGCATATAACGCGTCGCCTTGATCACCACCAGCCGTCAACAATAAGTAGTCACAACAGTCTTTTAGGAGAATGGGCGCTGCACCCAACTGTCACCTTGGAAATACACAATAGCTGTCAAATCATTTAATGTCATACACGCTCGCCTTGGAACGATCTCCACGCTCAACTTTACAAAGCTTAGGCGCGCCTGACGCGAAGTTCCCTATGGGTCATCGCCTCGATCATTGCATTCCCTAATCCCTCCTAAGCTTTACAAAGTTTTGGCCATCTCCCAACGTGTCGTCTCCTGTGGGTCAGCGCACCGGTGGCAGATGAGCTCCTCACTCAACTTTACAAAGTTTAGGTGCACCTGATTCGGAGTCCCCTGTGGGTCATCACCTCGATCGCTGCGTTCCCTCCTAAGCTTTACACAGTTTGGCCATCTCCCAACGCGTCGTCCCCTATGGGTCAGCGCACCGGTGGCAGATGAGCTCCTCACTCAACTTTACAAAGTTTAGGCGCACTTGACGCGGAGTCCCCTATGGGTTATCGCCTCGGTCGCTACGTTCTCTCCTAACCTTTACAAAGTTTTAGCCATTTCCCAACGCGTCGTCCCCTGTGGGTCAGTGCACCGGTGGCAGATGAGATCCTCACTCACCTTTACAAAGTTTAGGCACACCTGAAGTGAAGTCCCCTATTGGTCATCGCCTCGGTTGCTGCATTTACCATCCCCCCAAACAACGTCCAGCTCGTTAGCATCTCGACCTCACGTAAATTTTTTCCCTTACGCAGTGGCGAAGATTTAGCGCATATGCCTATGATCAACGCTTCGGTGAACACAGAAAATCGATCCTTAAATTCTCACAATTTACGATCCCCATCCCGAGGCGCATATACCTGGTCGGAAAGACAAGTCCACCCATGATATAAATATTCATACCTGAACTTGGGGGACCACTGTTACGCCCCTAACTGAACCTACATCAGGTGAGGTATGAAACTCTCATACGAAGTGGTTACACTTCGGAAAGTCCACCACCACGTCATCCGAGGTGTGGAACGCTCACACGAAGTGGTTCAAAGTCCACCACCACATCATCCGAGGTGTGGAATGCTCATACGAAGTGGTTCCAAGCATAGGTAATTCTGTAAAACTGACCGAAGCGCCCTATCCCCCTAAATCTGAGGCAAAATGATTCCCGTGAACCTCGGCCTAAGGACTCGTCGCCGATTTCAGAATGAGATCTTTATCAAGATCTTTTCTGCTTCTAAGGTTTAAAGTGATTTGACGTCTCTATGATGCTAGTTGATGTGACCTATCAACTTTATGTCAACTCAACTCGGGAGAAGTAACTACCCACCCACTCTACATACGCGGCTGATTGACGCCTATGAGTATACGCCTCATACCGTTTAGATGTATACACGTGGCTCACATCCAAAGACTCTCCTCACCTATAAATACCCAAGGCTTGGCAAGAGGCAAAGGTAATGCAACTCTTCCTATTTAGCACTCCATAGCAAGCAAATATATATTCTCCTCCCCATTATTTTGCACAACCTTGGTACTATTTCGATCACCTGAGCCTAACTTGATCGTCGGAGTGTATACGGCCGTCGCCGCCCCCGCTGGTACCGGCCATGTGCATCTGACCGTGCGTTGATTGTGCGCAGGGAGGAATACGTGGAGTGGCTATCGGTTGGCCACGTAGAGGGTCCAATTTTCGAGGTCAACACGTCTTTTACACACGTCTTGGATAACAAAGGATAAAGAACTAAAGCAGGAAGTGACTTGGTAAATGCATCTAGAAGTTGGTGCTTTGAGCGAACTGGAAGAAGTTTCACGACCCCAGCGTTAATTTTGTCGTGAACGAAGTGACAATCAATTTCTATGTGTTTTGTTCATTCGTGGAATACTAGATTGGTGGTGATCTGTATTACTACATGGTTGTCATGGTAGATAGTGGCTGGAAATGTGGGAATAATCTAGAAATCTTTCAACACTTGATGAATCCAAGTGATTTCACTTACGTAGAGGCAAGAGGTCTATATTCTGCTTCAGCTGATGAACGAGATATGGTTGGTTGCGTTTTTTATTTCCATGACACCATTGAATTGCCAATGAAAATGCAGAACCCTGTAGTTGACTTTCGTGTATCAATGCACGATCCCCAATCAACATCTGAAAAAGCTCAAATGTTGATGTTCAAACCAGAGTGTAGCTGTGATGGAAAGAAAGTGCCTTGGCCAGGGTTGCCTTTCAAATACCGTAGAAGATGATGAATAGCTTTAAGGTGTGGTATCCTTGGCTGGGACATGAATTGACTTAATTTATGTACTGCAAATGTAATGTCAGGTCGTGATATAGTCAAATATATGAGTCTTCCAATTAACCCCTGTAGTGAGAAGCGTGTGGCAGAATATCTCCATCATGAATGCTAAGTCCTGACTTTGAATCCATAGGATCAGTTACTAGTTTGCAGTCTAGGTAACTGGCATCTTCAATTAGCTGTATTGTGTACTGTCTTGTGAAATAACATGCCGGATGATGAGCGGGCAATTTTAATCCCCAAGAAGTATATTTAAGTGTCCCAAATCCTTGAGCTTGAACTGGCTGTTTAGAAATGCCTTCAATGAGTTTATGATGTGGATATTAGGACCAATTAGCACGAAGTCATCTACGTAAACTAGCAATGCCACAAAACTATCCCCATTTCCTTTAGTGAAAAGAGAATAATCTTCCTTAGACTGTTGAAAGTCATGCCAATTAGGACATGAGTGAACTTAGAATTTCACTGTATTGAAGCTTGTTTGAGTCCATAGATGGACTTGTGCAATTACAAATCATTTTCTCCCCCTGTTTGGATAGTCTAAGAAATTCATAGTCCAAAGGAATGTTCATGTAAACTTCCTCAAACAAGTCTCCGTTTATGAATGCATTGTTAACATCTAGTTGAAGCAAATGCCATTGATGATGAGTTGCGAGAGTGAGTAAAATTTTGACAGTAACATTCTTGGCTACTGTTGAGAAGGTGTCGAAGTAATCTAACCCTTCTTGTTGCGTGTAACCCTTTGCAACAAGGCGTGCTTTGTGCCTTTCAAGTGTTCCATCTGATTTGTACTTGTTTGTGCAAATCCATCTACATCCTACTGATTGCTTTCCTGGGGGTAAAGGCACAATTGACCAAGTGTGATTGAGCTCCATGACTTTCAATTCCAATTTCATGGCATCACGCCAATGAGGAAACTTGGTAGCTTGATGGAAAAATTGAGGCTCAAAGTCAGATGAAATGTTGAGTACCAGATTTTTGAAAGGTCCAGATAGATGTTTATAGGACACAAAGTGATTAATGTGATTTGAGGACTGAGGAATGTGATGGTTATTTTGGGATATTAGATTACAATGGTAGTCAAGGAGATATTTGGGAGGCTTAGAGACTCTTTTGGATTGGCGAATGGTATGATTTATAGGTCTATCAGATTGTGGTTGATCAATTGGGCTAGAATTGGATGGGGTAAGGAATGAATTGTGTCTAAAGGAAAGGTACCGTGTTCATTATCCTGAGTATCAGAATTGTGATGGTCATGATCAGATTGGATGTAGGTGTCATGAGGAGAAACCAATGAGGTTGATGGTAAAACCAGATCATGGAATGGGTCTAGCAATTGGTCAGTTTCTACAATAGTATGGAAGGAAAATTATCTCCTCATGGAATACTACATCTCTGGATATGAAAATCTGTTTGGATTCAACATCTACAAGCTTATAACCTTTGATTCTTGATGGATAGCCCAAGAACACACATAATTTGGCTCTGGGTTGGAATTTGTCTCTATGTGCAGTGAGTGTAGATGCAAATCCTAAGCACCCAAATACACGCAGAATAATCATCAGGAATACCATAGAGGACTTCATAAGGTGTTTTATGCTGCAAGATGGGAGATGGGATTCTATTGATGAGGTAAGTTGCAGTTAACAAGCATTCTGACCAAAAATGTATAGGAATTCTGGATTGAAAAAAATAAAACTCTAGCAACATTCAGTAGGTGTTGATGCTTGCATTCAAAAATGGAATTTTGTTGTGGTCTAAAAACACAACTGAATTGATGGAATAACACCTTATCAGCAAAAAAATCTCTAAAAGATAATTCAGGTGCGTTGTCTGATCTGAAACTCTTAATGGCAGCATTAAACTGTGTAGCAACAATGCTAAAAAAACGACGAATTACATTCACAGCATCAGATTTTTTGCATAACAAATATATCCAAGTAAATTTGGAGCAATCATCAACCAATGTTAAGAAATATTTATGTCCTGAATGAGAAGGAATGTGGTACGGTCCCCATATATCAGTGTAACAGATCAAATGGTCTACTGGACAGTTTGTTATTAGACTCGAATGACAATCTTCTTTGTTTGGAAATAGGACAAACATAACGCGGAAGATGCTTATTCAATTGTGAAATATCATACCCTACTTGATCTCTCAAGACATCTAATCTTTTAAAAGATAGATGACCAAGTCTATTATGCCAAATGTGAGCTGAAACATGACAAACAAAAGTATGCGGAAATGAATGAAAATTCCTGGTGTCAAGTACATACAATCCTTGAACTTTATCACCCTTGCGAATCATCCTCTTGGTGGTATTCTCCTGAGTGTTGAAATGATCACGGAACAAACTTCAATTAAGTTGTGTTCAAAGAGTTAATGCGTTGACTGACAATAAATTGAACTTGTATTGGGGCACATATAAGACATCAAGAAGCACCAGATTAGGACTCAGTTTGACATCACCACATAGGCTCACTCATATTCGTGTATGATTTGGTAATGTGACACTTGCATTTCCAACATTTCTCAAGTTTATAAAAGCATCAGCAGTACAACACACATGCCTAGTTGCCCCTAAGTCTACTATCCATATCTTTTTAGTAGTGAATGTAGGGATAACTGATATTGAATGACAAATACCTGCAGCTCCTGATGTAGTTGGTTTGTCCTGATCATTTACAGCCATGCTCGACCTTGATCCTAAATGATTGGATAACATAGTCATCAGTTGTTGATATAGACTAGAGTTCAGGTTCTGCATGAAGTCATCCATGTTAGGTTGTTGAGTCGCCTGATGATTGGCTTTCACAGGATTTTGGACAGAATAGCCTTGTGAGTTTTCCTTTGATTTTGTCATGTATCCTGGTGGATATCCCATGAACTTTATGACACTTATCAATTGAGTGTCCATGATATATGCAATGAGTACGATAAGGTCTTTCCTTTTTCTTTGCAATTCCATTATTTCCCATCCTAGAAACATCATTACGAAAACCAGAGTTAGGTACTGGTTTCGTATTCCTAGATCTCATAGCAAATGCAGCTGTATCAATTCTGAGTGATTGTGTACTCAAATTTCTTTGATTCTCCTCTTGTGCAATTAGTGAAAAATACCTTATTAACGGGTGGCATCGGATCCATTAGCAAGATTTGACCCCTGACCTGAGAGAATGAATCGTTTAGCCCCATAAGGAATTACATGATATACTCCATTTGATAATATTTGTTCATCTCCTTAACACAACCGCACGTACATTTTTCACATTCACAATTGCGTCGAAATTTGCTTAATTCTTCCCATATAGTCTTCAATTTGGTGAAATACACATTTATGTTGCTTTTGATTTAGATTCATCAGATCTTTTTTGAGTTGAAAGATCCTCGGTCCATTGCTTTGCTGAAATCCCTCTTTGCGATCGTTCCAAATCTCGTATGCGGTGGTAGCATAGATGACACTTACTGAGATTTCCTTCGATACCGAATTAAGTATCCACGATATCACCATATTATTGTTTCGATTCCATGAATTAATCAATTCAGGACCCGCATCTTCCGATTTTTTCATCGATCCATGAATGAAAAAGAAAGTTTATTCTTTACCGAAAGAACAATCTTCATTGCACGGCTCCAAGAGGCATAGTGATCTCCCGTGAGCAACTGAGATACAAGCACCAGTCCAGAACTATCAAAATGATACAGAAAATATGGACTTGACGGCTCATCAATGGCTAATAAAATATAATATACACATTCTCTTTTTCTTTGATTTTCTGGCTGTAGTTTAACTTATGTTCATTGTTTATAAATTTTTTATTCTTTTTTTCAGGCCGATGAGACAGAGAAAGATATTTTGAAGATTAAAATAGAAAGAGCCATAGCAGCTCTAAATGCTCTACACAATGCTAATATCATAATGTATTAACATATTTGTCACCATAAGTACTCATTCTCGGTCATTTGTCTTAAAAATTTACTTCTAAGTTACTTATAAGTAAATTAGTATAAGTTTAAATAAATAGGGGCTCTTTCCCGTCCTACAAATTAGGTGATATTTCCTTTTTAAGGATTTCTATTTTTCCTTCAGAGTTGGTATTGTATAAAATGTAATTTAATTTTTTTAAAATATAAAATTGTTGTTTGATTGCATCGAATAAGTACTTATTGACAAAATTAACAGTTGTGTTACATCTAAATAATAGGTTTACACAATGATTTATGTTTATGTCTACATACTGGTATACATACATAAGATGTGGTATTACATGTACATAATAAGTTAACACCTTATTTATATGTAAATCATTATGTAACTACTTATATACAAATAGCATTATTTCAAAACTAGAGAAACTCTCTTTGGAGCTTGTCTAAAATGTTCTAAATTAAGCTTTTCTTCAAAGTTGAATTGCATTAATTGTGCTAATTAATATATAATTAAATATCGAATTTATCTAATTTTCCTAAAGATCAATATGTAAATAATTATTAAGATTCTTTTTGAATTGTTGACATGTTTTTTCACCTTAAATTTTATTGTTTTTTATTTTTCAAATTTTAATGCACCATAATATATAGAAATAAAATTTAAGATAATGAATTATGGGATTTCACATATTTATGATATATAGTAGATCATATACTAATGTTTCATATTTTAAGTCATAAACAAACAAAATTTGGAATAATAAGAAATTTCTAATAAAAATTGTTCCACAGAAATTAAATTAATTAATTATTTTATATGATAAAAAAAGAATATCCAGTCAAATAACTATGTACTATGTACAATTAATAAATCAAAAGTGGTTTTATTATGTTGTCAAATAATCAGTTTAATTTTTTACATCATTTTTCTTGACAACCTAATAGTCCTTAACTTTTGGTTGTACTCAGAAATAATAAAAAAATTACGTACGAAACACTCTACTTACAAGCAGATATCACAGTACTACAAGTGAACTCATCAAATTCAAGCCCCGAACTCCTCATCTCGTCCAAAAGGCCTAAAATCTGATCCCAAGATCGTCCCTTTTTCCCGTAAACATCCAGCATCACATTGTACGTTACCAGATTTGGGGATAACCCTTTTTTCTTTATAAAATCAAACAAAGTTATTGCCTTTTCGTATTTCCCAATTCGCGAAAAAGCATGTAAAATTGTAGTCCATGTTCGAACTTCAAGCGTATAATCCTCGTACAGAATCAAAACAAACAGCTTTGTAGTAACAAAATGATGAGATTCCTTACCAACAACCTTCACTATTAATTCAATAACCTGATTATCTAATCTCTCTTTTCTACCATCGAAGTTCAACAAAACCCATTCAAATAATAAAATGGCCTTTTCCCAGTTACCAGAAACATCCAAACCCTTCAACAAACTAATCAAATCAACTTCTTGAAGCAACTCAAACTTGACAGAATCAAAAAATGCATTTAAGTCACAAATGGGCTGCTCCAAAATTGAGCGAAGAATGAACTTACACTTCAAAGGAAGAAAATCAAGTAAACCATTACCTTTCATGAAATGGGGTGGTAAAGAATCTTGATTTTGTGAAGAAACAGAAGTAGAAATGTGCAGTAGGTGCTGAAGGAGAGAATCAACAGGTAATGAATGCGAAGAAGGGGATTTCTGCTTCCTCTGTTGCTGATGAGGTAGTACAGTAGGAAGAGCGAGTATTGAAGTGTTGAATTTCAAGCGCTGATGGTTCGGGTGTGATGTGGGTTTTGTTGGATGAATTGGGAATGCTGGTCTGTTTGCCAAAAGGGTTCCTTCCATTGTTCAGTTTGTTCAGAAATTTATCTGTAAAGGGTAAAGAGATTGCAGAATGAACGCGTTTTGGTTCACGTAGGATGAAAAGAAACCCACTTTGAATTTGCATCCAAAAAATTATCTCCAATTTGTATTAAAAAGCGAAGAAACCTGTGTGAATCCAAATTGAAAGAAAATCATTTTTCCTTGTCCTTCTTCCTTTTCGGCAGCCACGTTTTTCTTCTCCCTATCCAGCAGCAACTGTGCTGCTATTTGTGCAGCCGAGATTTTTCCTCGTACCATACGCATATCTCCACCAATTTTGACCTACAATACATGTTTGGGCTTTTTAATTTCCTGATGGGCTGGACCAAGCCCATATAACAGCTTCTCAGCCCTTGTTTGTGTTGGTTAATAGATTTAATCATCACAATAGAACATTAATTTTCTTTTGAAAATTGAAACCACATTAATAAGGATTTTAATAACATTGAAATCATTGGATTATAAAAACCCTCACACATAGGAATGGGAGATGATCATCTTTTGAAGGAGCTTTTAATGACCTAATCAATTGCTTTTTTCCTAAAATCTTCTTTCTTTTCCTCCACCAGGTGCGTTCTCTTTTGAGAAAAAGAAAAGTGGCTAACCTTAAATCTTGTAGAAATATGCCCTTAAGGTGCATATTTATAATGCTCTGTTAGGGTTTCGAAATTGCATAAATCTTCTTAGATTTAATTGTAGTAGACCAATTAAGTCACACGCCTTTTATTGTAGCCAAGAGAAAGATCTAATCGGACTCACATGATCCAAAGATGTTTTTAATTGGGTCAACTTTTGACCAATTGAGACACATCTATTAGTTACGACTTATTCTACCAAAAAATCGAGATTGCACTGTTGGACATTAATTTTGATCACATCACGAATTGTGTCTTAGTTTATTACTCCTTTTGTTTATTTTGTAGTATATTTGAAAACTATAAATTCTTATCAATTCCATATTTAACAAAATATATCATTAAATTCATCCAACAACACGCCTGTCCATAATTCATTCCCAATCCCAATTCACGCCCCAATTTACCCAAACTCTTGTCTTTACCTTTTCTAGAACAAAAGTTAGAATCAAGTAAATAAAAAATAAGAAATCTTCATTACATACCAAGAAATATGCAATTTGTATATCTATTGATGAATATACCATAAGACAATCAATATGTCATGAATCAACAGAAATAAATTATACAAATTATTATATATATGCATTCCTACAAAGCTAGAGAGAGTATCTGCAGTAACAAATCATTAGATAATATTACTATAATAGGACCACATCAAACTTTGCATATTGAATTTCCATTGAATCGTAAAAACCCGTTTTGCAGTCGCATTTCCCATATTTGGTTGTAACAATCTCATTACTAATGAAGTTTTCATTTCCATTAAAATTAAGTGTGTTATATATAATATATAATAGTTTATTAGAGCAAAATATGGCATTTCTGCAAAGCCTGCCAAATAAAAGAAGATATCTAGGATGTAGCATGCGAGCGTATTTGTTCCTAAAATAATTGAATACAAAGAAATTCATAGTTGAAAATTTCCAAGTGAATTTCCAAAGGAGTGAGTAGCTATGTCTCCGGTTCTTAATACTATCACCCTTGTGACATTCAACACTTGAGGAAACACGAACAATTAGGTTATGGTAGATCGAGTAAGAACATAATGTTATGCATGTAGGAAGTATTGTATAAACTTTGTATCAAATTTTGAAGGAGTCACAATCTTTAAAAAATTTGTTTTCAATCACATATTCTCTCAATAAACTAAATTTGCATGTAAATTCAAAATTTTACCCGTATTTTTTAACCAAATATTCTCCAAAAATAAAATTTTACAAAATTTATTCTTAAAAAGTCGGGGTCAAACATGAGCTAAAATACACTCCATGTTATAGATGTTTTCTTTGACTAAAAGATTGGCTAAGTTCTAATAACTTTTTTATTTTCTAATATATTTGGATATGTGGCATTTTTCCTTTGTACCGTTTAAGACAAAAATCTACTTTATTAAAATTAATTTGTACTTTAGTGTGAAAAAAAATATTGCATATTCTCAACTTCAAATTATAAAAGACGTTCGCTTTCCAAACTTAATAATAATCTAAGCTTTAGCCAAACAAGCTAAATTTTTCGACAAAATCTAAGGCCATGTTTGATTGGCACAATTTCCATGGAAAATGGAATTTGAATTTTATTTTCCTCCAATTTTGTGTGTTTGATAGCAAAAATTTTCCATGGAATTTGTTTTCCATCTTTTCCCCCACACACTTGTATTTTCCATGATTTGCTGGAAAATGGTGATAATTGGTTTTCCACCCATTTTTTTTGTTTTATTTTTGGCAATGAGAACAAATTTTAGGAACAATTGTAAAAGAGGATATCCCTTAAATTGACAATTTTCATGTAAAATAAAGCAAACGAACACCAAAATATAAATAATTTTTCATTTTTTTTTGGGCAATGGAAACAAATTCTAAAAACTATTGTAGAAGTTGATATCCCTTAAATTAACAATTTTCATGAAAAACAAAGTCAAACAAACACCAAAAGACACTTTTATTTTAACATTTTTCAAGTGGAAAATTATACAAATCAAACACTATTAATTGACAATTCTTATTAAAATAAATTCTAGATAATTCAATTCCCTTCAATTCATTTTCTTTTCACCCAAATTTCATCTTTATAATCAAACGTACCCTTTCACGAGGGATTTCATTGTCAACTGAAACTTCATGTAAAATCAGTCAATTTTCCTTGTGTTATATATTCAGGAAAATTGACGAGTTTGATGTGTAGACAGATCGACTCAGAGTCAAGCCGAAATATATGGAGTGGACAGCACATGCAGAATTCGAGCCAGCCACTAAGTTTATTGCATACAATGAGATCACCGTATGCACGTAATGGGTTTTGGGGTCACAAAGAGTGACAATTGAAGTAGTTTTTATTCTCATGATACCGGCAAGTTAATACGTAAATAAACTAAAAATTACAAATCCTTGATTTGAACGACTTCACGCCGACCATTTCGAACTCCTGTTTAAAACTTGAGTGCCTTAAATAGGGTGGTAAGCAAAAATTGTCAATTTGAAAATCGATTTTTTTATTTTTTATTTTTTAAATCATCACGTGGATTTGTGAATGTAACGATTAGGAGTTTGGTTTAGATTTTAAAAGTTAAACGACAATTTCATATCATATTTAAAAGTAAAAACTTAAAATACCCACCAGTCTTAGCGGAATAAAGTATAACTATTAAAATTTAGTACAAAAATGAGTAACTGTTCGATTGTCTAGTATCAAAAACGAATAATTATCCTAATTTCATAACACCATTACCAATCAATCCAAGCCAGCATATACTAAAGTCGAAACTCTCTTTACTTCAATATTCACGCAGCAAACAGTCAGAACCAAAAGTTTCCACAATAAAGTGATTTTCATTCTTTTAAGTTAGCGGCAACAACGATGCTAGGTGTTTTATTGTGATTTTTTCTTTGTTAATGTAGTGTGAAAATTATTATATAATATATGAACAAATGATGTTAAAGTGAATAGAAAAACACGTCAAACCACGACTCAAAATCAGAACAAACTTTAGGGTTTAGGTTTGAAAAAATCATAAGCCATTTTAAATTATTTTGTTTAGCTTTGAGCTATTTTCAAACCAATTTAAGCTATTTGAATTGAATATATGTCAAAAGCTAATCAAATCGGAGAGCTTACATCCCTAACCTAAACCAAAATAAACGTGTTAATTTTTAATTTCAATTCTAATTAACCAAAATAAACCGACTATCGCTTCTATCTTAGGGCTTTCCTTTTGTCCTTTTCATTGATTGAATAGTGAGACTATTCACTTCTACTTTTGGGTAGTCATCTGTCCATCTAACACTTCGACATCGGCGGAATATTCATTTAATCATACCAATGCCTTAACGAGGTAGGCAGAACAAATGCTGTAATTTTAAACATTATCCACCCAGAAAATAGGGAATTTTGAGTCCCATAAAGAACACAACTGTGGACTTCACCTTCATGCATGTAATGATTACACAAACAACCCCTTCATCCCAAGAAAGGATATCTTTCATTCACAAAACACACACACTATGTGGAAATCATTAATGTTGAATGCACACATTATAGGGAAACTATGTTCCCCTAAGCCGAAAAACTTGTTTCCGAGAGGAATAGAAGAGATAAACTCACTCAAAAGCTATATGCACTGAGACCAGTGGTTTGCATCATTACAAAGGCTGGCAGATTATAACAAATGATGCGATCAATTCATTATTTATTTGACCAGCCAAAAAAAAAAAAGTTACTTAGAAGATACTTTTGATTCTTCAAATTGTTTGTCTAAGTATAGAAGTTACTTTTACGTAACTCTACTTTTGTTAAGCTTAGCCAAACCTGTTCTATTTATCGTATATCCTCCTGCCCTTTCGGACAACTTAAACATTATATTGTCAAGTTGCCAATATTTTTGTCATGATTGGAACTTGGAACGCATATTTCATTGAAAATCATTTATTTGATCAATTATACATGTTTCTTGGAAATCAGATGGAAAAGAATCCATAATCAGAGATTCCATTCATTATATTCAAAAATTACATGAAGAAGAACACTGTGGAAATCATTAATGTTGAATGCACACATTATAGGGAAACTATGTTCCTCTAAGCCGAAAAACTTGTTTCCGAGAGGAATAGAAGAGATAAACTCACTCAAAAGCTATATGCACCGAGATCAGTGGTTTGCATCATTACAAAGGCTGGCAGATTATAACAAATGATGCGATCAATTCATTATTTATTTGTCCAGCCAAAAAAAAAAAAAAGTTACTTAGAAGATACTTTTGATTCTTCAAATTGTTTGTCTAAGCATAGAAGTTACTTTTACGTAACTCTACTTTTGTTAAGCTTAGCCAAACCTGTTCTATTTATCGTATATCCTCCTGCCCTTTCGGACAACTTAAACATTATATTGTCAAGTTGCCAATATTTTTGTCATGATTGGAACTTGGAACGCATATTTCATTGAAAATCATTTATTTGATCAATTATAAATGTTTCTTGGAAATCAGATGGAAAAGAATCCATAATCAGAGATTCCATTCATTATATTCAAAAATTACATGAAGAAGAACACTGTGGAAATCATTAATGTTGAATGCACACATTATAGGGAAACTATGTTCCTCTAAGCCGAAAAACTTGTTTCCGAGAGGAATAGAAGAGATAAACTCACTCAAAAGCTATATGCACCGAGATCAGTGGTTTGCATCATTACAAAGGCTGGCAGATTATAACAAATGATGCGATCAATTCATTATTTATTTGTCCAGCCAAAAAAAAAAAAAAGTTACTTAGAAGATACTTTTGATTCTTCAAATTGTTTGTCTAAGCATAGAAGTTACTTTTACGTAACTCTACTTTTGTTAAGCTTAGCCAAACCTGTTCTATTTATCGTATATCCTCCTGCCCTTTCGGACAACTTAAACATTATATTGTCAAGTTGCCAATATTTTTGTCATGATTGGAACTTGGAACGCATATTTCATTGAAAATCATTTATTTGATCAATTATAAATGTTTCTTGGAAATCAGATGGAAAAGAATCCATAATCAGAGATTCCATTCATTATATTCAAAAATTACATGAAGAAGAACACTGTGGAAATCATTAATGTTGAATGCACACATTATAGGGAAACTATGTTCCTCTAAGCCGAAAAACTTGTTTCCGAGAGGAATAGAAGAGATAAACTCACTCAAAAGCTATATGCACCGAGATCAGTGGTTTGCATCATTACAAAGGCTGGCAGATTATAACAAATGATGCGATCAATTCATTATTTATTTGTCCAGCCAAAAAAAAAAAAAAGTTACTTAGAAGATACTTTTGATTCTTCAAATTGTTTGTCTAAGTATAGAAGTTACTTTTACGTAACTCTACTTTTGTTAAGCTTAGCCAAACCTGTTCTATTTATCGTATATCCTCCTGCCCTTTCGGACAACTTAAACATTATATTGTCAAGTTGCCAATATTTTTGTCATGATTGGAACTTAGAACGCATATTTCATTGAAAATCATTTATTTGATCAATTATACATGTTTCTTGGAAATCAGATGGAAAAGAATCCATAATCAGAGATTCCATTCATTATATTCAAAAATTACATGAAGAAGAACACTGTGGAAATCATTAATGTTGAATGCACACATTATAGGGAAACTATGTTCCTCTAAGCCGAAAAACTTGTTTCCGAGAGGAATAGAAGAGATAAACTCACTCAAAAGCTATATGCACCGAGATCAGTGGTTTGCATCATTACAAAGGCTGGCAGATTATAACAAATGATGCGATCAATTCATTATTTATTTGACCAGCCAAAAAAAAAAGTTACTTAGAAGATACTTTTGATTCTTCAAATTGTTTGTCTAAGTATAGAAGTTACTTTTACGTAACTCTACTTTTGTTAAGCTTAGCCAAACCTGTTCTATTTATCGTATATCCTCCTGCCCTTTCGGACAACTTAAACATTATATTGTCAAGTTGCCAATATTTTTGTCATGATTGGAACTTAGAACGCATATTTCATTGAAAATCATTTATTTGATCAATTATACATGTTTCTTGGAAATCAGATGGAAAAGAATCCATAATCAGAGATTCCATTCATTATATTCAAAAATTACATGAAGAAGAACACTGTGGAAATCATTAATGTTGAATGCACACATTATAGGGAAACTATGTTCCTCTAAGCCGAAAAACTTGTTTCCGAGAGGAATAGAAGAGATAAACTCACTCAAAAGCTATATGCACCGAGATCAGTGGTTTGCATCATTACAAAGGCTGGCAGATTATAACAAATGATGCGATCAATTCATTATTTATTTGTCCAGCCAAAAAAAAAAAAAAGTTACTTAGAAGATACTTTTGATTCTTCAAATTGTTTGTCTAAGCATAGAAGTTACTTTTACGTAACTCTACTTTTGTTAAGCTTAGCCAAACCTGTTCTATTTATCGTTGCATCATTACAAAGGTTGGCAGATTATAACAAATGATGCGATCAATTCATTATTTATTTGTCCAGCCAAAAAAAAAAAAAAGTTACTTAGAAGATACTTTTGATTCTTCAAATTGTTTGTCTAAGCATAGAAGTTACTTTTACGTAACTCTACTTTTGTTAAGCTTAGCCAAACTTGTTCTATTTATCGTATATCATCCTGCCCTTTCGGACAACTTAAACATTATATTGTCAAGTTGCCAATATTTTTGTCATGATTGGAACTTGAAACACATATTTCATTGAAAATCATTTATTTGATCAATTATACATGTTTCTTGGAAATCAGATGGAAAAGAATCCATAATCAGAGAGTCCATTCGTTATATTCAAAAATTACATGAAGAAGAACACTGTGGAAATCATTAATGTTGAATGTATTATATTGTCAAGTTGCCAATATTTTTGTCATGATTGGAACTTGGAACACATATTTCATTGAAAATCATTTATTTGATCAATTATACATGTTTCTTGGAAATCAGATGGAAAAGAATCCATAATCAGAGAGTCCATTCGTTATATTCAAAAATTACATGAAGAAGAACACTGTGGAAATCATTAATGTTGAATGTATTATATTGTCAAGTTGCCAATATTTTTGTCATGATTGGAACTTGGAACACATATTTCATTGAAAATCATTTATTTGATCAATTATACATGTTTCTTGGAAATCAGATGGAAAAGAATCCATAATCAGAGAGTCCATTCGTTATATTCAAAAATTACATGAAGAAGAACACTGTGGAAATCATTAATGTTGAATGTATTATATTGTCAAGTTGCCAATATTTTTGTCATGATTGGAACTTGGAACACATATTTCATTGAAAATCATTTATTTGATCAATTATACATGTTTCTTGGAAATCAGATGGAAAAGAATCCATAATCAGAGAGTCCATTCGTTATATTCAAAAATTACATGAAGAAGAACACTGTGGAAATCATTAATGTTGAATGTATTATATTGTCAAGTTGCCAATATTTTTGTCATGATTGGAACTTGGAACACATATTTCATTGAAAATCATTTATTTGATCAATTATACATGTTTCTTGGAAATCAGATGGAAAAGAATCCATAATCAGAGAGTCCATTCGTTATATTCAAAAATTACATGAAGAAGAACACTGTGGAAATCATTAATGTTGAATGTATTATATTGTCAAGTTGCCAATATTTTTGTCATGATTGGAACTTGGAACACATATTTCATTGAAAATCATTTATTTGATCAATTATACATGTTTCTTGGAAATCAGATGGAAAAGAATCCATAATCAGAGAGTCCATTCGTTATATTCAAAAATTACATGAAGAAGAACACTGTGGAAATCATTAATGTTGAATGTATTATATTGTCAAGTTGCCAATATTTTTGTCATGATTGGAACTTGGAACACATATTTCATTGAAAATCATTTATTTGATCAATTATACATGTTTCTTGGAAATCAGATGGAAAAGAATCCATAATCAGAGAGTCCATTCGTTATATTCAAAAATTACATGAAGAAGAACACTGTGGAAATCATTAATGTTGAATGTATTATATTGTCAAGTTGCCAATATTTTTGTCATGATTGGAACTTGGAACACATATTTCATTGAAAATCATTTATTTGATCAATTATACATGTTTCTTGGAAATCAGATGGAAAAGAATCCATAATCAGAGAGTCCATTCGTTATATTCAAAAATTACATGAAGAAGAACACTGTGGAAATCATTAATGTTGAATGTATTATATTGTCAAGTTGCCAATATTTTTGTCATGATTGGAACTTGGAACACATATTTCATTGAAAATCATTTATTTGATCAATTATACATGTTTCTTGGAAATCAGATGGAAAAGAATCCATAATCAGAGAGTCCATTCGTTATATTCAAAAATTACATGAAGAAGAACACTGTGGAAATCATTAATGTTGAATGTATTATATTGTCAAGTTGCCAATATTTTTGTCATGATTGGAACTTGGAACACATATTTCATTGAAAATCATTTATTTGATCAATTATACATGTTTCTTGGAAATCAGATGGAAAAGAATCCATAATCAGAGAGTCCATTCGTTATATTCAAAAATTACATGAAGAAGAACACTGTGGAAATCATTAATGTTGAATGTATTATATTGTCAAGTTGCCAATATTTTTGTCATGATTGGAACTTGGAACACATATTTCATTGAAAATCATTTATTTGATCAATTATACATGTTTCTTGGAAATCAGATGGAAAAGAATCCATAATCAGAGAGTCCATTCGTTATATTCAAAAATTACATGAAGAAGAACACTGTGGAAATCATTAATGTTGAATGTATTATATTGTCAAGTTGCCAATATTTTTGTCATGATTGGAACTTGGAACACATATTTCATTGAAAATCATTTATTTGATCAATTATACATGTTTCTTGGAAATCAGATGGAAAAGAATCCATAATCAGAGAGTCCATTCGTTATATTCAAAAATTACATGAAGAAGAACACTGTGGAAATCATTAATGTTGAATGTATTATATTGTCAAGTTGCCAATATTTTTGTCATGATTGGAACTTGGAACACATATTTCATTGAAAATCATTTATTTGATCAATTATAAATGTTTCTTGGAAATCAGATGGAAAAGAATCCATAATCAGAGATTCCATTCATTATATTCAAAAATTACATGAAGAAGAAAGGAAAATTCAAATTCTAGTTAAAGTTTTATTTGAAAGTCCTATTGGAAGTTGGAATTTGTGTTGGATTTGAAGAGATCAAAATAGTGAAACTTTTGACATTTTATTTTATGTACAACTCTACTTGTAGGGATTGAATTGTTCTCAATAAATATTAGACTATTTTTCTAGATTTGTGAAACCAAGAAGTATTATTGCTAAGTTCTTTGTATTATCTCCTTATTGTTATTAATAAAACATCGGTTCCTCTGTCAATTTATTTTCTTGTTCTTTACTTTAAATCTTATTTCTGTGATTGTGATCTTGTATACTTCATATTGCTCTATAAATCTCAAGACAGTTCTCCATCAACTGGTGGTTTATTGTTGTTTCACCTCCAACACGCAGGACGTGTTGAGAATCTACTTATCATATGCAGCGGAATTAAAAGGGGATTTCGATTCCCACCAGGATTCATCTTTACATTTAGATAGAAATTGTGATAAAAGTTGTACATTTTCTGAATCTGCAAACCTCTTTGCAATTCTTGCTTTGATTCTACAAACCCCTTTACTATTCTTTCGTTTCAATAACCATGATTTGTCATCTATAGCTGTCCAATTGTCCAGCCTCCAATGGTGATCCACACAGTGAACAAGATTGTAGAATTAAGATTTTCTTCTTGTGCTAGCAAAAATGAATTATCTACAGATTTTGAAAATCCTAATCATATTTATATAAGTCCAAACGGGCTTGGATTGACCCAGTCCAATATTTAATTAACTCATTTAATTAAATTCGGTCCGTGAATTAATTAATCCAATTAATTAATTTGAGCTTATAAATAAGCAACCCAATTAATTACTTTATCCAACGCTTGTTAAATTAATTAATTAACAAATCAAAATCTTCCAATTCTCCTTTTGTGTGCAACCTATCAAGTTCCCGATTACGATACCTAACGACGTGAAATATTATTTTGATCTAATCAAAATTGATAAATTAAAAATATCCTTTTAATTTATCATCAATTCATACTCGTCATCCCAAATTGACATCTAGTAATGTGTTGGGGCAATACATGTGACGAAAAATGTCATGTGGTATAACAAAATCAAACTCGTTCGTTTACTGTGAAACTATAATTCCTTCATCAATATGATCCGATCAATTATGAGATATGGATAAGTGTCAATCTCAATTATCGATCATATCTTTCATTTCACTATTAAATCAATATGAGTTGAAAACTCTTTTTTGACTTGTGAGCACATATTGGCCAATGATTTCATTATCGACTTAATTGAATGATATATGAATCATAATCTGTTACTATCTAAGAGTGATGAATCCTCCATTGATCATTCACAACCTTCATACGATTATTGATATACCCGAACGATAACGTATTAGCGGTCCATGGCAGAGCAACATTCAATACCGTCAAAGTATGATTGTCCTCATATAAGGTACTATGACAACCTCAAATCAAAGGACCAATCCCACTACCTAACGATAGAGATTAACTACTGATACTCAAATAGTTATCTATTTGGAATCTCTCGATGGGTCTCCAATATTTTGTTCTACAACAAAATATTCACGTGTTTATTTAAGTGTCACTATATTTTAGTTTGAGAGATCAACTACTTACTTCACAAGTAAGAAATGCTACACGTGATGGTTTATCCGTAATAATGATATCCATATCTCGTTATTACTTACGACTACGGACGATTTAAGATTCAATCATATGTAATTTGTATCTCACAATCACAACTCATTGTGATTAACAAATTATCAAGATTTGAATCTACGTACTCTATTATTTAATTTAATTGAATATTAATTAAATAATAGATTTTGCTAGAAAATTATATCAATTATATATTAAAAGTATTTATGTCCAATGTTGATTGGACTTAGGGCATAATACTTACATGGCATTCATCAAAATGTACAATTTTTGGGTTCGATCATGAGGCAACCTTTAAGCCAAAGAGAATAAGCATTCAGGAGCATTTCCATGATTTTGAAGGGTCAAGATAATCTCGCACTGAAGTTATCGAGGTGGGCTAAACTATCCCTGTCTTTCTTGTTAAACCATGTAAAGCACGTTCCATTTCTTCTACGTACAAAGTATAAGAAAAAGGCAGACATCACATTGTCAAGCCGATATTACAAGGATAAGTTAAGTCCATGGACTTTAACAAAACCACCTCATCTAGGAGTATCTTAAGCAAAGACGTTTATTTATTTAGATTTTGCCATTTAAACATCCCATCACGTACATGTTGTATTTGTTTTTTCTGCTCTATCTTCTACGACATTCAAGAGCTGAGAATATTCGGGTGGTTATCCTTGCCAGTCTTGGAAGTATATATTTAGCTCCTTATTGGCTGGATTTAAAATGGGCAATAGAAGTTGTTTGTGAAGACCTAAGCCTTAAGAAGTACCACTAATTGTAGCTTATAGCTCCAAATTTTAAGCTCTATGACCTCCAATGGGAAATTAAAGGCCTCACAAATGCATAATTTTCATAACTGAGTGACACCGAGGCTTGATTTGAAGACTTCTGTATCATATTGAACTATTTTGATTTTAGAGCTTAAGCTATAATGATATATCTTCTAACATGCACGCCTCTCCACAATAAACTTTGATTAGTTATTTTCATTAGTATTAATTCATGATTGTCAGTTGAGAGCGTCAAGCACGGGATAGAAGACAATCGTAATTAGCCTCATATGCTGCAGAAGAACGGATATAACGTTAAAGCTCAATAAGATGTTTGAATCTTTGTACCTAAAAAGCGTGAAGTGCACATGAACACACAAAAGAAAAACATAAGATAAGATTTTTAGTGTCTTTTTTCTTTCATCCATGATTTGAGATACACGTTTGAATGAAGTTGCTGTTGCTTTTCAAAAAAATAAAAAATAAATTGCAAATTGTACTGAAGTTTTTCGTATTCTTACTCAAATGAACTTGAAATGTAGCATGCCCAATTTTGGTATTCTTACTCAAATGAATTTGAAGTGGGAGGGGACCATGCCCAATTTAATGCTCGGGCCCGGTCCCCCATGTGAGGGGACTATACACCAAGCCTTACAGCTCAATGTAAATGTACCGGCTTCGTTGTATTAATTGTAGGAACATACTAATGTACATGAAACATACTAACTCTTACATCCATCTTCTTATTCAAAGTTCATTGAATGATAATTAATGTGGACTCACACACACACACATATATATATCCAATTAAATAAAAAAAATTTAAAAAATTAAGAATGTAATCTGGATAAATTCATAAAATTATTTTATTCTGATATCATGTAACTTTTAATGTTTAAAAGTTTAAATATATGTAACACTATATACTTTAATTCTTTGTATCAAAACACAAAATCAGCTCTCAAGAGAGAATCCATCTAGGAAAAAGTTCTCCCCCAAGAATGGATGAATTTAAGAAAAAAAATATTTTTACGTATTAAAGTTATCGAATATTTAATATACATAATATTTAATTCTAATAATAAACATCATAAAACGATTAATATTCAAAATTCTAAAGTTTAAGACATAGGATGAAATAAATTCCTAACTATCAATATTAGAAATTATTAACTTGATTATTAGAATGACAAAATCAATTAAGTCAAATTGATATCAAAATAAAATATGTGCAAAACAAGTGCACAAAATTTCAATGAACTTGCACGTTCTGACTAATTCTTGTTTCACGTTGTGGACCTTCCCAAAAATATCTCCGTTGCCTATTGTGGGATATGGCCCATAACCTAAGAAAATTATTGAGTTTGGAGTGTAGACATGCTGACTCAATCTACTGCCGAAATATATAGAGGGGACTAAGGTGAAATACATGCAAAAAGCAATCCATCCACCGAGTTGATTGCATAATGAGATCATCAAATGTGCATAATGAATTACATATAGGGATGGCAATGAGTCGAGTCGGCCTTTAATCCACGAGCTTGGCTCGAGCTCGTGGCTCGTGAAAGGCGAGCCGAGCTTTGCGGGCCAAGCCGAGCGCACGAGCTCGTTATTTTTTTAATTTTTTTGGGGGTAAATTTGCACATTTTTTGACTTTTTTTTTTTTGTAAATTTGCATATTTTTTTTATGAGCTCACGAGCTCGGCTGGTGGGCTCGTAAAAAATGGCTTGTGAGCTTGACGAGTTGAGTAGGCTTGGCTCATGGGATTGAGCCCCCTGCTCGGCTCGAGTTCGAGCTCCTCATTTGACGAGCTCAAGCCTCCAACGAGCCGGATTTTGATAGGCCGAGTGATCGAGCCAATGAACCGCTCGACCCGTTTGACATCCCTAATGACACCGGAATAATGATTTTATTTCAAGACATTAATATATAGATATGATGCAACTGCAATGTGTTCATCTAGTGTCATATCGTCTATATCTGCATCTCATCAAACATTGGCTGCAACTCAAAATGCGATGCCTGCTGAATTAATTGATTATTTCAATCAGCATATGTCAACAGACAAAACAATTTAAAAAAATTCAGAAGAAGTAATTGAATTCTAGGGAAAGTATGAAAGACATTGACTAATTGTTTCTGCATATGTGAAAGATCTATTAACGCCTCCGGTTAGCACTGTTGCCTCGGAGTCTACTTTTAGTGCAGGTAAAAAGGTTTTGACCGATGTCAAGAGTTGATTGAAATAACACAGACATCCCCATTCATTCAAGGGTCACGACCTTTTATAATATTGCACTCACAAGAACTAAAGGAAGGGATACAACTATTATGCCTCTCTACAAACACTTATTTGAAATCTTAAATTTAATTAGTTGCTTCACAACTTTTGAAGATGAGACCATGTTTGAGCCACATGGTGGTTAGGTCAAGAATGAGAAGTATTACGCTACATTTTTAGATTTTTGATTTTGTAGGCCAATGATCAAGATGTCACCCAATTAATTTGGGTATACACATCTGAGAGTTTTCGCAGTTTAGCCGTCCTCCAACTATTAAAAATAGTGTGTAATTGGCTTTAATTAGACAATTTTGTAGGTCTAATTGAATTGAAATTTGATTTCGTTGCTCCAAAATTTTAGAAATCTTTTGATTTCCATAATATAACATTTTGCTAAACTCAAATATGAACCCTAACCCATTCCGTTACCTGTGCAAATGGCAATGCTTGTCCAAATCCACCATAATGCCTGCCAAGGCCTAAATCCAAAATTCATAGTTTGAGAAGATAACTCGTTAGTTTTTTCTATCCTAACTCTCTCCTCCCCACCCCACCCCCCTTTTTTTTCTTTTTATTTTTTAAAGCATTTGAAATAGGGCCTCCTTTTCTGTCTTTTTTATGATTCCATAGCGAGTTTGTTGACTTTTATAGAGCTTGTTTGTGACTGATTTTTCACCCCAAAAAATTGATTTCTTGACCATTATTTCATTATTCCAACTGTAAAGTTTGACTTCTTCTCTCATGGGTGTTTCACACTTTTCTCCTAAAGATCACAAAATCAATTCTCAAAATCACTTTCAAACGGGACCATAGTAAGAGGAATGTCATATGTAATTTCATTCTCGTACATTGCTTGCTTACGCGACATTATTCACATTTCCCCTTTATAAAACCACACATGTTACACACATTATTCATCTTCATCCCAAAAAAGCATCTCTTTATGGAGAACATTAGTGATGAGTACATACTCGATTGGGAAACGAATACGTTCCTCCAAGCTGAAGAACTTCAACCGTAATATTTTCTCTTCACTTAACACATGCATTCACGTTTGTTGTCATGTGTTCCATGTAATCCTGAACCCAAACACGAATTCTGGGTTGTGTTTTATGTTCGGGTCTATGGAAATGGAATATTGAGACTGATTTGATCTTAGCAGTTATTTGGATGAAGCAATTCCTACACACAATGATTCAAGCTCTCAAGATGGAACACAATCATCACTGATGGCCAACAAAAGTATTGTTTCAGAGAGGAATAGAAGGAAGAAACTCAATGAAAGGCTCTATGCACTAAGATCAGTAGCTCCCAATATTACAAAGGTATAACAAATATATGTTCCATTCATTATTTATCCCACCAGAAAAAACCGAAAGAAGTTATTAAAGAAGAATGATCAGAAATGTTTGCGTTGAACCATATAAAAGATTATGTCGTTAGAGAAAACCTCATATATCATTTAAATATCGTTTCAAGATGCCTCCTCAAATGTAAGCAGGATTTATATTTGTGTGTACAATTTTATTTTAATTAGTGACGATTTGACTTGAGCTCAAGTTTTTTCTTTGATTTGATGTCAAGTTGAACCACTTCATCAAGAACTTAAGTTAGGAGGAATATATGTATATCATTTAAATATTGTCTTCAATAGTTTGATTAGGCTAAATTTCATTGAAAATCATTGATCTGCTGTTTCTTTGAAAAATCAGATGCATAAGGAATCCATAGTGAAAGATGCCATTGATTATATTCAAAAATTGCACGAAGAAGAGAGGAAAATTCAAGCAGAAATATCAGACTTGGAATCTGCAGGGTCATCATCAAAAAGTACAATTTCTGAGTTTGATCATGAGGAAACATTTTCTTCAAACCCAAAGAGAGTAACAAGTGAGAGTTTCTATGATTCTGGAGGATCGAGATCATCACCCATTGAAGTTCTTGAGGTGGAATAATTATTATTTCTTAATCAGTGTTATTAATTAATTTGTTATTATGTTTGGTTAATTGATAAAATAGTTACTATTTATTAGTTCAGAGTATCCAGCATGGGAGAGAAGACAGTTGTAGTTAGCCTCACATGCAGCAAAAGATCAAATACAATGGTAAAGCTATGTGAGATGTTTGAATCTTTGAACCTCGAAATCATCAGTGAAAACATCACTGCTTTCTCCGATAGGGTTTTGAAAACTGTATTTGTTCAGGTCATTCCTCTCTCTCTCTCTCTCTCTCTCTCTCTCTCTCTCTCTCTCTCTCAACACACACATGAATCTTTCTCTGATAGGGTTTTTTATACAAGCATTGTCAAAAAAATTGGTTCTTTAAAACAATTAAATATAAAAATTTAAATTGTTATTGAAATCTTTAGTATGCATACTCAAGAGTATCTGAAATAATACTAATCCCCTGTTTGTTGTAGCTAAAAATCAATTTTTTTACTAGATTTTCATTAAGTTGATGATATATGTGGTTGAAAAATTGATAAAATGTGTAATTAAATATAATTATTTACTTTTATTTAAATTTTTATTAACTTTTAAGTTACACTAAATAGGGACTAAAACATATTCAGAAACGAGAGATATAAACGTGTTCTTTTACTTTGATATTATGAACCACAAGCCTGTCATAAGGTAATTTAGAAATTACTTCAAAGACTTTTGGGGGGAATAAAAAGATTAAGAGTTAGAGATTGTTTTTTATCAATATTGTATATGAACTCTTTTCTTCTTTGATTTTCTCGTTGTAGCTTTAATTTATGCTCAATTTTTAATACATTGTTTTTACTCTCTTTTCAGGCTGATGAGAAGGAGAAGGATCTTTTGAAGATTAAAATAGAAACCGCCATAGCAGCTCTAAATGCTCCATAAAACGCTAATAGTGAAAGTATGTTGTCATAATGTATTAACATATTTGCTGCCATAAGTTCTTTTTTTATTATAAGTTAAAAAATTTACTTATAAGTAAATTAGTATAAGTTCTTAAAATAAATAAGGGCCTTGTCTCCATCCTACAAACTAGGTGATATTGCTTGGGAGTTTCTTTTCAAGGATGTCCATTTTCCCTTCACAGTTGATGTAATCTGACTTTTTAAAATATGTTTGATTTCCTTTTACGTTATAATGCGAATGCATAAGAATATGAAATTCACGAACAATTTTCTAGTTTCCATTTATTTACTCATGAATTCAATAAATTAAGTATCAAACACTTGACGATTCATAAAAAGTAATCAAAAAATTGGACACATAATTGAGAATCAAAAGAATTAGGTCTCCTATTTTGAAACTTAAACTCAAAAATAATAATAATAATAATAAATAAAATAGAACATCTGCATGTTGGTCATGATCTACCGACTCTGAAGAGGAAGAGGAAAACATTGAAAATATAGGAACAAAATGTGAGCCTCAACAATTCAAGTCTTTGAAGGTTACTCAAGATAACATAACACAGTTAAACCTCAATGAATTAATCTTGGGATCAATAAAAAAACATTAATTTAGTGAATATTAAATAATCAATAAATTAATAATTTATTAATATATCAATTACTTATTAATTTATTAAGGTATTCTGTATATCTAGATGTTGATCGATAGATTAAATTTGAGTTTAATTTACCTTATCTTGATTGAATCGGGATAGTAATTCGTAGTAGATGAAATCCTAATTTATGAAGTTGACTTTGATATCAAATATGTGAATTCGGGCATGTTCGGTAGTGATTCTGAAAATTGATTTTTTGATCATTAGGGAGAAAAGTAAAAGCCACCTATGAGTGAAGAAGTAAAAAATGACGGCTAGAATAGTGAAATAACGATAAAAAAATCAATTTTTGAAGTGAAAAATCACTACCAAACGGGGGCTAAATCTTTAATGACCAAAGCAAAACCAAAAATATTTCTAGTCATTTATCGATCAAGAATTCAGTAAATAATTCAAATATATATAAATGTAATGTGAGAATTTCCATAATACGTGTGTTAGAGAGAATTCTTCTAACCTGTCCATCCGAAATCCATACATATCCACGTATTATACAATAATGTGTGTGTTGGGTATTATTGATATCAAATAAACTTCGAGGCGATGATGTAATGGTCGGGACGATTGACTCAAGGCTTTAAGCACACAATTGATTATAATATTTAAAAGAACCCTAGAATTATTTTGGTAGCTGCAGAATCAAAGACGGACCGAGCACCCAACATTAGAACCCCATCCATTTAATACCCTAATATTATTCTATATATATTTGGGTATTTGACCTATTATATATACAATACATTCGACTCCTTGGTTGAGAGAGAAAATTGATAGGGGAGTATTGTGTATTATTATAGTTAAATTAATTTCTATCTAACTATTGATTAGATTTAACATAGTTTGCTGGTTTAATTAGTAGGTGATAGAACATTTTTCACTACAGTGTGGAACATATCATGTGTAGAGGAAAAAAAAAAAAATTAATGTGTCAAAATAATATAAAAATATATTTCTCCAAATTGATTGATTAAAGTTCGTACAGTCGTACTTGACAATCAATATCCAAAAATATCATCTTATCATATGACTATTAGAATTGCAGCTTGAAATAAAATTATAAAACACGTGCAGAACAACTGCACAAAACAATTCCAATTTGTCTAAGATCAAAGATATTTATGCAGTGATAGAGACAATCTATGTGTCTGTTTGGTATTCATTTTACAACATTTTAAAAAGGTTTTTACCCTTTGAAACGATAAGTGGGCCCACATACAGCCATTTTTTACTCAACAATATGGAAATTCCATGAAATATGTACTCCTTAACTTTGAAATAAATGTGAAAAAGGGTAGAAAAGCTAATTCTACTTCTGATTAACAGAGTGTATTTGATTACATTTATTTTTCATGGAAAATATCAATTTTACATCCAAATTTCTACTTGGAGTGTTTGATTGCTATTTTTTTTCGTGGAAAACATTTTTCAACTTTTGCAAATATGCCTAATTTTCCTTGGGTAGAGGTGATTTTTATTTTCCACAAAAGATGGAAAATATTTTCTTTTTTAGGTGATATTTTCCATGTATATGCATCTTTACCGGTTGGAATTCTTCTAACAAGTGAAAAACAAAAAGTATTCATTTTAGAAGTAATTCTTGTATGACTATCAAAATAAATAATTCATTTATTTTCAACTTTGATTGACAAAATTATTTATTTCAAAATTTACTTATAAGAAAACAAGCTAAGCCAAACGGTGCTCTAGTTGTTGTCCCAAACCTTCGACGATATTTATATTCACAGGGGCTTTCGTTGTAAATTGACTCTTCAAGGAAAAATGGTTCAATTTTTGTTTGTGGTATTATGGTCAAGAACACGTATAAACAGGTTGACTATGACTCGCCGCAAAACATAGACGAAAAAGGTATACAACATACTCAATGCAGCCACATGCATGCTGAGTTAGAAAGGGTGTGATTTCTTCGATTTTGTTGCCGGAACATTAGCATTGTTTGAGCCTTATTTTTTGAATAAATAGATTTTGTATAGTTATTTTCTAAAAAATTAGTTAGAGTTGAACGTGCACATGTAAGCTGAGTTAGAAAGGGTGATTTGTTCGATTTTGTTGTAGGAATATTAATACATAAATTAAATAAAGCACTGTTTGAGCCTTATTTTTTGGAATAAATAGACTTTGACTTTTGTATAATTATTTTTTAAAAAACTACTAGGAGTTAAATGTGCATTGCGCGGTATTCTAAAATATATCATGTGCTGTAAATGTCATAATTTATATCAATTTGTTGTAGGATTTGATGAGTTTCAAATAAACTAAAGAAAATAAAATTTATGATAAAAATTTAAGAGAGGAAAATTGTACTTTTAAAACTCAGTTTCTATGATTCAAAATTTTTTTTGATGATGAAACATGTTGCGTGTTGTCACACCTGTCCTACTCACCTGGGCCAATGGCCCACTCATCCTGATCCACGTGGCATTCCTGTCGAGGTGGCTCACATTGCCGATGTAGGTTATATCCGAAGTGCTTCAGTCGAGGCCTATCCGTCGAGGCTCCTCGATCCGATGTACGCGAGTTTGCCGAAGTCCAACTACCGAGGCCCATGACCCGAAGCATGGAACCTGTTGAATGTAGCTGAGATCCTCAAGTGGAAGTATTTGTCAAATGGTCAAAGCTCCGAAGCTGATGCACGAGCCTCTTAACCATAAAGAGCTTCCTCCACAGTCACTTCTCCCAAGAGATCGCCTGCTCAAAGATCTTATTCGAATGACTGATGGAACGTTTATCACAAGCATAAAGGTCAAGTCTTGTCACTAGTATGGAGGACCTGCACAAGCAATAAATGCGCCGCAAGCTAGCAAGTCAAGCCCCATACCTAAGAAAAGACGTTTAAACTAAAGAGATGAGGCCACGTGCCACTTCATCCAAGGGCTCCCATTTCATATGTATCACTATAAATACTTCCATTATGTAATGTCAAAGGCTAATGCAAGAATCAATACTAAAGACTACATTTACTCAACTCTCTCTCATTCACTTGCAATACACAAATCGAGTTGATACACTTTTACATATACATTTACGAGCACCGGTTGGTAATTATTGTACAATCGGATTACAAACAACTCACCGGATTCCGAACGTCACCGTCCCGCGTCGTTGGGTTACTCCCACGTCCCTTTGAACCGCTCTTTTAGACCGTCCACATGTCTTAGCGTGTTGGACATTCGCCCACGCAAACGCGAGTGGGACCGACATCTGTTGGCGCACTTTTTGGGGTCAACAAAACACAACAAATGAACAATCTTTTTATATTACATTTGGTACATAAAAACTAATTACTAATACATAAATTTAAACATCATTAAAAATCATAGATAAATGAATAAAATAAATTCATAATAAATTGATCTATGATAACTCTAGATTCATGTCGATCTAGATTTATTGAGTTAAGATTCATTGAATCTAGATTAATATGAATTTTAATTAATTAAGAATTAAAAACACGAAATTCATACATGACAAGAATTTTGTAATATTTATTACATATTGAAAAACGAAGAGTAAGATATTATTGAAATAATTGAATTATAGTAACGTTAAAATCGTCCAAAAAATGATGGTTAAAAGTAGAAAAATGTTTGGATTTATATGTAAAATTATTTTAAGGGAGAATGTGTGGTTGAAAATGAGTTCGTGGAAAAATGAGTTTTTTGAAAATGGGATTGAAATAGATAAAAATAAAAAATAAAAAAATAAAACTCACATTTGTTCGAATAGAAGGATTTCATGTTTTTTTTCTTAAGATAAATATGTTCCTCTATTGTTGGTAGATTCGAGCAAATGTCTCCTAGTAAAACAAATTTTGTTTTCATAGAAGTAATACTTGAATTTTATAGGAATCGATAGATAGAACTTATTGATTAGAAAGCATCATAGCTATTTGAATAATGTTTTTCGCTACATCCACGAGCAATGTGTATGCGACGTATGATGATTGTCGTAGTGAATAACTGTGAATAGTATTACTCTATTTATTTAGATAGAATGTTTAGTGCATGAAATTACTCTCTTCCAAGACATTATCCCCTTCATTGGCCGGTGTAGTGCTAACGTGCGTGTCCAAAATTATCTCTTCCCAAAACCTAAAACAATGATGCTACACTTATCGAAAATGCTAGACAAAAGTCCTGAATAAACATTCACAATAGGGGGTGAGGGCCACTTTTTTTGAAAATTTTTATTCATACGGGTCTCACGCGCATGTAAAAGGATGTCAAGACATCTGTCAGAAGTTTTCGGTCAACTCAGCTTAATTGAACCTAAAATACATACTTTTGAGTACAAAAACCTAACAATTCTTTCATTCTGAATCCTTTAATTAATGTAAATCTTTATTTAATTTCTTTTGTAAGTTTTGTTTGACTGCCTAGGGATTATATTAGGTATGCATATATCCGTCTAATGCATCAAGGTCAAGCTGCGCACTACCATGCCAAATCAATGCTTTAATGACGAAGGAAGGACACTACAAATGGTATTAAACACATTTTTCGTTCTCATTTTTTAAAATTCATTTTTCTTTGAAATATACTATTGTTTCATATAGTAGATCATATACTATTGTGTCATATTTTAAGTCATAAACAAACAAAATTTTGAATATTGCAAAATTTCTAATAAAAATTGTTCCACAGAAATTAAATTAAATTAATTATTTATTTATACGATAAAAAAAAAAGAATATCCAATCAAATAACTATGTACTATTAATAAATCAAAAGTGCTTTTATTATGTTGTCAAATAATAAATTTAATTTTTACATTTTTTTTTTTTGGGGGACAACCTAATAGTCAGTAACTTTTGGTTGTACTCCGAAATAATAAAAAAATTACGTACGAAAACTCTACTGACAAAAACCTTGCTAGATGAATTCATAAACTTAAAATGTGCTAGACAAGACAACAAATATGTCATGGATCAACAGAAATAAATTATACAAATTATTATATATGCATTCCTACTAAGCTAGAGAGAGTATCTGCAGTAACAAATCACTAGATATTATTACTATAATAGGACCACATTAAACTTTGCATATTGAATTTCCATTGAATCATAAAAACCCGTTTTGCAGCCGCATTTCCCAAATTTGGTTGTAACATCTCATTACTAATGAAGTTTTCATTTCCATTAAAATTAAATGTGTTTATATATTGCTATTGTAGTTTATCATAGCGAAAGATGGAGTTCCTGCAAAGCCTGCCAGATAAAAGAAGATATCTAGGATGTAGCATCATAGCATGCCAGCGATATATTTGTTCCTAAAATAGTTAAATACAAAGAAATTCATAGTTGAAAATTTCCAAGTGAATTTCCAAAGTAGTGAGTAGTTATGTCTCTGGATTCTTAATACTACCACCCTCGTGACATTCAACACTTATGCCAAGGAAACACAAACAATTAGGTTATGGTAGATAGAGTAAGAACATAATGTTATGCATGTAGAAAGTATTGTATAAACTTTGTATCAAATTTTGTAGGAGTCACTTTTTCTCCCTTATTCTTAAAAGTAAACAATAATTAACTCCAAGTATGCTCTAGCCAAGAACAAAAAGTTCAGCAATCGAAATTTCAATACTCTTTTGAAATATTCCAAAGTCATGTTCATTTGTTTCATTTCAAATATTGGAGGTATTAAGAATTGTAGGTACTCTATTTCTATGTTTTGCTATATTTTAAGAATAAAATTTTTAGTAGTACTATTAAGTGTTTATAAATTGTAAGTCCGATAGAATGAGAATAATAAATGTGTATTATATTTTAGGTCTTTTAAAATGTGTGGATAAAAAATATATTTAATTATCTTAAATTAGCTTTACCAGACAAATACTATAAATTTCATTTTTTTATACAAAAGTTCTTGTACATCATTAAACAATTATTTCATTGTTTAATTAATTGGCATGCCTCTCTTTTTTTTTTCCATATTAAAATAAAATCTATCAAACAACACAACCAAAACAACATTTTTCAACTCACAAACAAGCATCAAATAAAATAAGAAACGAGAAAAGGTATAAAATTCTGCATCTGCTAGTTACTAAATTTGATAAGAAAAGGAAATAATTTCAATAACAAAATACAATTGATCCAAATATTTGCATTACCGATTGTGGCATTTCAAATATAGTTTTCGTATTGAATGTTTGGAAAACTTTTCTCTCTCAATTTTAATTTTTCTATTGAATAAATAGAAAATATTTTATCAATAATCATTTTATCTTGGTGCTTGACATCTTTCTTTTCTTTGACCATAGAATCTTTAAGTAAAGATTTCGAGAGAAGATGTTATTTCTCATAGAAAGTATATTAATGTTTAAACTGTCAATTGTCATCCGGAAATTACAAGAGTCATAATTTCTACATCCATCTTCTTATTCAAAGATCATTGTGAGTAAATTAATGAGGATATCAATGTTCAACTAATCCTCAGATAAATGTCACCCAATCAAGTAAAAATGAAAAGGTACTATTGGAAAAACTTAAAATATAATTTGAATAAAATCGTCCACAATATTATTTTATTCTAATAGTATTAATGAACCTTTTAATATATTAAAGATAATGATTTGTAATAAGAGTGAGACCCATCTAGGAACAAGTTGTAAGTATTATGCCCTAAGTCCAATCGACTTTGGACATAAATACTTTTATATATAATTAATGCAATTAAATGGCAGATCTATTATTTAATTAATAGACAATTAAATAAATAATAGAGTCCGTAAATTCAAATATTTGTAATTTATTAATCACAAGGAGTTGTGATTGTGAGATACAAATTACATCTGATTGAATCTTAAATCATCCGTGGTCGTAAGTAATAACGAGATACGGATATCGTTATTACGGATAGACCATCACGTGTGGCATTTCTTACTTGTGAAGTAAGTAGCTGATCTCACAAGTTAAAGTGTGGTGACACTTAAATGAACACGTGGATGTTTGTTATAGAACAAAACATTGGAGACCCGTCGAGAGATTCCACATGGATAACTATCTGAGTGTCGGTGGTTAATCTCTAACGTTCGGTAGTAAAATTGGTCCTTTGACTTGAGGTCGTCATGGTACCTTATATGAGGACAGTCATACTTTGGCGGTGTTGGATGTTGCTCTGAAAAGGGCCGCTAATACGACATCGTTCGGGTACGTCAAGAATCGTATGAAGGTTGTGATTGATCAATAAAGGATTCGTCACTCTTAGATAGTAGGAGATTATGATCT
>NW_019228757.1:485722-487095 GCF_002742605.1 Olea europaea var. sylvestris
ATAAAATATTAAGTCACATTTGTAATAGCCTTCCATCATTATAGTGAAAAACCAGAGTCCCAAATCGTCCCAACTTGTTGAGTACACTCAAGGCTGGTCCATTAGGGATATGTTTGACACTATGAAATATTTGATATTTCTGAATGATGGGTTTGACTTAACTAAAATTTATCTTTTGTTGAGTACACTCAAGGAGATACATTTTAGAGGCAAGTTAAGCTAACACATAAGATGTGTGAAAACAAAGAGTTGTCAGCTTAATGATCTGGGAGTTGTATGGAGATACAATTGATAATAGTATCTACCCAAATCTAATATTAGGGTTTGTTGAGTACACTCAAGGTCTTAATATAATAGATGGGATTCCAGCCCACTGGGAGTCAAGCATGGACTCCATAAATTTATGTGAGAGGGTCATAAATTTTATTTAAACAGTGGGAGCATAATTAATTTAATAAAAGATCATATTAAATTAATTAATGCATTTTATATATTTTATTCTTTTCCTTTTCGTCATTTACATTTATATTGAATCTGAGTAACCATATGTTTTGAATGACATACTAGATGCCAACAACAACCAAACTATATTTTCTTGATTGACACTGCAACTTGAGAATTGTTCTTGTGCATGAGAGAATTGGTCACGTCCTTGAGTAGCCCTTTTCCAGAGACACCTGCTGATGACTCGATTGAAGAAGAGGTGGCTACTATAGTAAACGCAGTGATGATAATAGTACTGCAACGTATATGATATTTGCAACTATGTCACTGAATTACAAAAACAACTTGAGAGTATAGATGTTAACACATAATTCTTCATTACAAAAGGTTGTATGATAATAATTATGTGTGGAAGGATATGAGACTTCCAAACAATTATACTGGTGCAAAATGACAGAGTAATCTTCAATCGATGCTTAGACACTGAAGATGATTGACATTGAGAAATGTCTCAACTGTGTTCAATCATAAATAATGAACTAAGTAGTGACTTGATTCTGCAATCCCTGTCAGAGAAAGCTATTCATAACTAATTATGAATTTAACGTGAATAAGCTTGAATGCGCAATTATTGAGTTGCTTAACATGCTTAGGACTGTTAACCCCTTTATCGAAGCTGGTAATGGGGAAACCATTGATTTCTTTAAAGATATTAAGAGGAAGTCTAAAGGGGCTTTGTGAAAGCACCCAATATGGTTAAGACAGTATAAGCGAAAGGACAAATACCAAATCTAATGACCCTTGGTTTCATTATAGAATGAAAGGTCATTAGAAGGAATATTGTATGACTTACGTCTACTTCACAAGTTTCTTAGGTATATGATACCAGATGTAAATATCGTATTTATACAAATATGGAGAAACTAAAA
>NW_019228757.1:487597-488716 GCF_002742605.1 Olea europaea var. sylvestris
AAGGAGGAATCGTTAATTATTACATATAATGCGATTAATAACAAGCCTTGCAAATTTCTCAAAATTGTTTTGAGGTCACGCATTGATTGCAGTGTGCAACACACTAAATCATGTCCCATCTAAATTGGTTAACAGAACTCCATACGAGTTATGGAAAGACAATAGTCCCAATTTATCTTATATGAAAGATTGGGGTCATGACGCTTAATTGAAGCGCCTTAAATCGAATAAGTTTGAGACTAAATCTGATAAATACATATTTGTGAGATATTCAAAGGAGACAATTGAATATGAATTCTATTATTATGAAGAAAGTTTTCGTCTCACGACATATCGTCTTCTTAGAGAAAATGTTTACTCTAGGAGAGGACGGTGGGAGTAAAATAGAATTTTTGAAAGAGTTCAAAAGTCCACAGATATTGTTAACCAAGTAGATAAATCTGAGTTTGATCCCATATCTGATATGGGACATACTTTGAATCAGGTATAAAGTCTTCTGAGGACATGACAGCTCTATGTGAATCTAGTAGGCCCATTCGACCTTAAAGAAGGTGCGAAGTATTAATCAGTGATCCAGGATAATGAACCTGCTAGTTGCAACAAAATAAAGTCAAGTGTTGACTTAAAAGAGACAGCAAGAGGCCATGAAACTCGAGATAAAACTCGACGCAAGTGAACAAGGTTTGGACCTTGGTCAAGCCTCCTAATGGAATAAAGCCCTTAAGCTTTTGTAAATAGTTTACAAGAGAAAAGGTCGATATGGATATGAATATCCATATATACAAAGCAATGCTAGAAGCAAAGGTTAAATGTTGACCTTGGTGAAATATTTTTCCTGTAGCCTTGCTTAAGTCCATTCGGGTTTTGTTTGCAACAGTTGCATATCGTGACTATAGGTTAAGAGAAGTCTCTTGGAGCTGAAATCTTAGATTTGATGAAAAGTCAAAGTGTTTTATTTAAAAACGAATTGTGTGTATACCAGAAGATAGTGAGAGCATTTTTCGTATTCCTAAAACGACATCCCTATATTTCAATCGTTGAAATAATGGTTGTTAAAGGATTTATTCATAAATGATATGGGATAAGCAACTTGATCTATAGAGGTAGATCTAGAAGATT
>NW_019228757.1:489547-538240 GCF_002742605.1 Olea europaea var. sylvestris
AAGTGTGGTGACACTTAAATGAACACGTGGATGTTTGTTATAGAACAAAACATTGGAGACCCGTCGAGAGATTCCACATGGATAACTATCTGAGTGTCGGTGGTTAATCTCTAACGTTCGGTAGTGGAATTGGTCCTTTTGACTTGAGGTCGTCATGGTACCTTATATGAGGACAGTCATACTTTGGCGGTGTTGGATGTTGCTCTGAAAAGGGCCGCTAATACGACATCGTTCGGGTACGTCAAGAATCGTATGAAGGTTGTGATTGATCAATAAAGGATTCGTCACTCTTAGATAGTAGGAGATTATGATCTGCGTTTCATTCAATTAAGTCAATGATGAAATCCTTGGCCAAGGTGTACTCATAAGTCGAAAAGGAGTTTTCGATTTATATTGACTTAATAGTGGAGTGAAAGATATGATCGATGATCGAGATTGACACAATTCCATATCTCGTAATTGATCGGATCATATTGACGAAGGGATTATAGTTTCACGGTAAACGAACGAATTTGGTTTTGTCATACCACGTGACATTTCCCGTCACATGTATTGCCCTGACACATTGCTAGATGTCAATCAGGGACGGCGAATGTGAATTGACGATAAATTAAAAGAGTGTTTTAATTTATCAATTTTGATTAGATCAAAATAATATTTCACGTCGTTAGGCATCGTGGTCGGGAACCTAATGGGTCACACACAAAAGAGAATTGGAAGATTGCAAATTGCCAATTGATTAATTTAACAATCGTTGGATAAATTAATTAATTGGATTTGTTATTTATATTTTCGAATTAATTAATTGGATTAATTAATTCACGGACCGGGTTTAATTAATTGGATTAATTAATTATTGGGCCGGACCGGGCCGAGCCTATTTGGGTTTATATAAATACATAACTAGGGTTTGAGGTCCATTAAGGTTTTCATTATTCTTGCTAGCACAAGAGAAAACCCTAGAGGCTGCAATCATTTTCTCTGTGTGGATCACCATTGGAGGCTGGACAATTGGACAGCTGTGGTGGCGAATCAAAGTTGTGGAACGAAAAGAAAAGCAAAAGGATTGCAGATCTGAAAAAGGTACAATCTTATCACAATTCCTAGTTTCCTCCAAGAATGGATGAAATTAAGAGGAAAAAAATAAATAAATTGTACTTATTAAATTTATAAAAAAAAATTAAAATACATAATGTTTAATTCTTATAGTTAACATCATAAAACAATTTTCTTAGAAGCGGTTAATTATTCAAAATTATAAAGTTTAAGATATAGATTGAAATAAATGCCTAGATATCAATATTAGAAATAATTAACTTGATTATTAGAATGAACTCAATCAATTACATCAATTGATCTCAAAAATAAAACATGTGCAGAAAAAGTGCACAAAATTTCAACGAATTTGCACATATTTAATGTAATGTTAGAGGCTAAACATAAATGATGTAGAACATTTTGTCTGACTATATATCGTTCATGTTTCAAATTTTTGACAAATAAATTCAAATATTGAAGCTACATGGTTATATGATCCAGTATATGGTCAAGAACCAAAGAAAATCTTTGATTTTGGTGTGTAGACGTGCTGACTCAAGCTCTTGCCGAAATATGTAGACGAGACTAAAAGATGGAATGCATGCAAAACACAATCCAGCCACCAAGTTGATTGAGATCATCAAAGGTGCATAATGGATTACATATGCAAAATAACTAGGTTGGATTAAATATAACAAGTGAATGATAAGATTGTGCATCAATTTGGTCGTAATAGTTGTTTTTACGATATTAGAACACATGCTGCATGCTTAATAGTTCTACAAAAATAAAGTATAACTTTCATTTGTCTGAGTTGAATGTTCCTGTTCAATTCTTGAAACAAATGCATTCCATCATGATGACGGATTCGAGCAATTTATCAAATTATAATGAATTTTATACCTTATAAGAATAGCTATTCAATCTTATAGAAATTCCAAATTAAATTTTTTAATTAAAAAAATTGTACTTCGTGAAAATCTTTTTGAACTAAGAGTGTGTTTGATACACCAAAATTTTTCATGGAAAATGAAATTTCAACAACATTTTTCAACTTTTAAGGTGTTTGATGGGTATATTTTTCCATGGAATTCAAGTTCTTTCTTTTCTTAAAATTTGAAATTTTCTTGGTTTTTAGGGAAAACCAATTCCCACCTTCCCAAAAAATATTTCCCTTTAATTGACAATTTTCATGTAAAACAAAGTCAAATAAATATCAAAAGATAGATGATTTTTATTTTTATTTTTTTGCAATGGAAACAAGTTTCATATCCAAAATCAGTAAAATCTATCCCGTTAATTGACAATTTTCATGTGAAAGATAGCCAAACGAATATCAAAAAACACTTTTATTTCAACATTTTTTACGTGGAAAATTATACCAATCAAACACAATAATTTACAATTCCCGGAAAAATAATTTTTAGGCAATTCAATTCCCTGAAATTCGTTTTCAATTCTATCTTTTCAATCAAACGGACTCTAATATATTAAAATATAAATTGATTAAAAATTTGGAAGAAGTTTTTTGAAAATGCTGTAACTATTAAACACGGCAAAGATGGGAGCACAAATGTATATATTGGACGTGGTCATTCGTTCACAGGTCATGACCTTTTATATTATTGCACTCAGAAGAACTATTTAACTTAAAAGATACAACTAGTAAGTCTCTCTATGAACACTTCTGTCACAACTTTCGAAGACGAGATAGTCTGAGCCACATTGTGGTTAGGCCAAGAATCATAACTAAATATTACACTGCATTTTTAGAGTTACAATTGTGTAGCCAATGATCAAGATGTCGTTATCCATAATACAACCTTTTGCTAAACTCAAATACGAACCCTAACCCCAGGGCCGGATTTGCGGGGGTAGCCCCCCCTCCCCCCTCAGGCCCAACAAATTTTTTTAAAGGTATTTTTTATTTTTTTTGGGTAAAAAATCAGTTTTTTATGTGTAAATTTTTTTTTTCACGTAGCAGCCCGGTTTGAAATTTCATAGCTCGATTTTGGATCTAATCTTGAATCCATCACTGCCTAACCCATTCCGCTACCTATGCCAACAGCAATGCAGGTAGGTGGGACTTGTCCAAATCCACCATAAGGATGGTCTTCTCCACTCCCAAAGATTAAGGGCCCGTCAGGGCCTAAATCCAAAATTCGTAGTTTTGAGAAAATAAACTCATTGGTTTTTATATCCTAGCCATCTCTTATGATTATTATTTTTTAACAATATTTCACTTAAATAGGGCCTCGCTTTCTTTCTTTTTTGATCATTTCGTTGCAATTTTGTTGACTTTTAAAATAAGATGGTGATATTTTTATTTATTTCATCAAGATAAAAAAAAATGATGTAGGCATGTTTACGTACAATAACCGATGCTTAAAATTATCCCATTAAGAAAATTGAAAATTTGAGTTACACAAACACAAATGATGGAGTACTTCACTCACTTTACAAACAAAAAGGTCATATATTTCATTCTCATACAACCTCTCATATTATACCCAGAACCCCTTCATTCCAACTCCAAGAAAGCATTTCTTCCCAGTATTTCACGCGTCCTCGCACACAATGGAGAACATTAGTGATGAATACATGCATTATTGGGAAACAAATATGTTCCTCCAAGCAGAAGAACTTCAACGGTAAAATTTTCTCTTCACTTAATATTTGCATTCATGTTTGTGTTTGTGTCGTTGTCACGTGTTCATGTAAACCTGAACCCCCAACACGAATTCTGGGTTGCCTTTTATGTTCATGTCTATGGAATATACCTTAATGAAATTGGTTTGATCTTATCAGTTATTTGGATGAAGCAATTCCTACACCCAATGATTCAAGCTCAAAAGATGGAACACAGTCATCATCGATGGCCAACAGAAGCATTGTTTCATAGAGGAATAGAAGGAATAACCTCAATGAAAGGCTCTATGCACTAAGATCAGTAGTTCCCAACAGTACGTACTAAGGTATAACATAACAAATATATGTTACATTCATCACTTATTCCACCAAAAAAATAAAATAATGATTAGAGCATGTTTGTGTTGGAGCATCTAAAAGAGTAGGCAGTTAGAGAAACTTAAATATCATCTTAAACATGCGTCCTCATGTGTAAGCGGGATATGTGTTGAAACATAGGCTAAATTTCATCGAAAATCAACTGTTCAATTTTACTATTTGATTGGCTATCCAATCAATCAATTATTAATATATCATCAATAATTACATATCATTTCAAATTTACCCTCGTGAACTTCAACACTAAACCACTAAATTGATTACACGTTAATAATTAATTGGTTAGACAGCCAATTTGCCTACAAAATAGGATTGCAGATCTCAACTCTTGAACTATTGACAAAAGATTTGGGTTCACTACATGTCTGATTAGAATTTAGCCATTGTTTAGTATAAATTAAAATCTAGGTAAAAAATTAAATAAAAATAATTAATTAATTTTAATCATACATTTTATAGGATTCACAACTTTTCAATCACACATTTTATCAAAACTACGTCAAACATGGGCTTATTATTTATTTTGACTTAGATTTTTATTAATTTTTTTTAACTAAATAAAACAGGAGCATAATATTGTTCGAAAACAATCTCTAAATCTGTTTTATCAAATGCCATTGAGGTAATGTTAAATTATCTTATTGGAGACATGCTTGCGGTGCATAAATTTTGCTAATTGTTTAATAAATTTTTTACATTTTTTTTTCAGGCTAATGAAAAGAAGAAAGATCTTTTGAAGATTAAAATAGAAACTGCCATATCAGCTGTAAGGAAAATTCTACTTAAACATAATTATTGCACATAATAATGTTCGTAATGTGATATGGCACTCATCCGATTGTTGATGTGCAAGTGTGACATTTAAATTAAATGTTAGATCCAATGCCACGTATAATTATGGACACCACTATGTAAACAATTATGTACATGTAACACTTTCTTCGAACTTTCTTTAGCTGTAAATGCTCCCCACAACGGTAATAGTGAAGTCTGCACTACAACAAAAACAATCTTTTACGGTACATGTCGTGAAAAGAGACTAATTATTTGATTTTGGTTTATTTCTTTTTCTCGCCACTGATGGGATCTCTCCACTTCCCGTAAGTTTCAATGAACCCTAACCTTCTAATCCGGACTTCTGACTATTTGGTATTATATTTGTTTGTTTGGATTTTTGGCGATTTTGGTTAAGATCAGTTTCTGGATATTGCTTTAATTTCCAAGTTCTGGTCATTTTTTACTGGGATTAGCATCTGGGAAAAGAAAAATTCATATGTATTTTTTGATTTTTGATTGCGAGCTGCTGAACGTGGCGCTTCTGGTGCAATTATCCCATAAGTTCTGTGCAAGTCCTGTAAGTTCATTATGTAACAACTATGGGATCTATCTATTATTCTATAGACTTTAGACAGTGTTGCTTCCTGCTACCTTCTTGCACATATTGATGTAGAGCTTCTTTGTTTTTCCCTTCATTAGATTGGGCAAGTTTCAAACGTCCTGAAAACTCAGGGGGCACAATTAATATTCCTAGTGGTCCTGTTACACGCTGCAGCATTTTTTTTTTTTTTTGGTTACTGGATTTCAAAAATATCATTTGGTGAATCAACTTCTCGTACCATTTCTATAGAATGTGGAATGCAGGTATATCCCATCATAGTTTCTCTTAAAAAGTCCATAAATTTTGTTTATTTGTGTAACAACATGGTTTATTTCTTGAATTGGAGATGCACTCTGTCAGCTACATGTAATTGGATCAATGTCTTCATCTATAGTTCAATTCATCAAATTGTATTTCATCTTTCAAAACTTTTACTGCTTGAAGGGTGTTGAAAGAGGTTTGAGAATCTTGTTATCTCATTGCTTTAGATGCTTGTTTTTTTATAGTTCTACTTCTCTGCCATCAAGGAGAACAAGTATTGATGTTATAATTATAAAATCTGGAGTGTTGAGGGCTACATGGTATTGACACGACTACGACTGAACAATACAATAATCAAGATCTTTTTGATCTAAACATGCTTATCTTTTAACATATTTCAACTTCTAATTAATATTTAATTCCTTATTAGGTGAAAAGCGAGATTCCTAGTATGTTTAAAGCCTTCCGTTTTCAGCAGCATCGTTGGTTTTGTGGTCCTGCCAATTTATTCAGAAAAATGGTTATGGAAATTGCCAAGAATAAGGTTTGTTGGATAACATTATAATTTGTCTTTGGTTTTTTTTGGATCTGAGGACCTGATCTCATCTGACAAGGAACTCAAAATCTTTTGTTTTTTGATTTGGCAGAAAGTATCTCTATGGAAGAAGTTTTATGTAATATACAACTTCTTTGTAAGGAAGATCATTGCTCACACGTTCACTTTCATCTCCTACTATGTTGTACTCCCATTGACAATTTTGGTACCTGAAGTTGATGTTCTGAAATGGGGAGCCATTTATATTCCTTGCATCATCACAGCTCTAAACTCAGTCGGAACTCCAAGGTCGGATTTTGTACCAAACGAAATGCTGAATTTGCAGTAAAGCTGCCACCATACTAATGAAAAATTCTGATTTTTCAGGTCTTTTCATTTATTGTTTTATTGGGTCTTGTTTGAGAACGTGATGTCTTTTCACTGTAACAAGGCCACCATCATGGATCTGCTCGAGGCTAAGAGAGCTAACGAATGGGTTGTTACTGAAAAACTCGCAGATGCTCTCAAGAACAAGTCCAATGCCAAACCAGCAGATTTACTACGAAATTTACGTGTAGAATGTATATATATAAAATTTGTTTTATATATAAACAAGTGCCGAGGGCTGGTGGACATATATAAAATCTATTTATATATGATTAATGTGTATCTTTTTCTTTTGTAATTATTATGGGTTTGTTGATGACCAAATAGACAAATATTTTTAAAAAACTAAATTAACATTTACGGTGTGCGTGTGCACGCCGTAAAAAGTGTAAACTCACTATTTACGGCAGTGCATGTAAAAAGTGTAAACTCACTATTTACGCTGCCGTAAATAGTGAGTTTACACTATTTACGGTGTGCACATGCACGCTCTAAATGTTAAGCTTTTACGGCATGCTTGTAAACTCCGTAAAAAAGTTATTAATGGCGTTCTTTGCATGCCGTAAAAAAATCTTCCTATTTACAGCATTGCTTTATACGACATGCGACCGCACGCCGTAAATGACTTTTTACGGCATGCATTGGACACTGTAAAAAGTCCATTTTGTTGTAGTGATGTTATCATAATGTATAACATATTTACCACCATAAATACATTTTTTTTATAAGTCTAAAAATTTACGTATAAGAAAGTTTACTTATATGTAAATTAGTATAAGTTCGCCCCTCGGGTTTTAACTCAGTGATGCAAATGATTGGAGTGAGGTAGTCTTAATATTGCTGACAACTGCAGTGTTAGGGTTCGATTCCTAAGATATGAAATTGGACTCTTTGTGAACACTAGTGTACGGACAAGCTCTTGTTTCCTGGCCTGCTGGGACACATCCCGCGATTTACCTCCCTCACGATACTTCAAGGGGCGGACAGTGACGACTCTCAAGGTTGGGGTTCAATCTTTTTAAATTAGTATTAGTTCGTAAAATGAATAAGGGCCGTGTCTTTGTCCTACAAACCTGGTGATATTTCCCGAAGTTTCTTTTTATGGATTTCCCTTTCTTCTTCATAGTTTGTATCCAATAAAATGTAATTTAACTTTTTATAATATGTTTGATTTACTTGCAGCGTTAAGTGCATGTTTATATCGTAAACTAGTACGTGTAGAAGCGTAAGAATATGAAATTTACGAGTTTTATAATTTATGTTGATTCATTATTGAATGTCACAAAATTAAGAATCAAGAACTTAATGATTCATACGAACTATTAAAATTTGATCACATAATTGAGATAACATAATTTTTCATTTCATTAATTCTCTTTTTCAAAATAATCGGATTTTCTTATTTATGCAATGCGATAAAATAATATTCTATAAGAAAATTTTAAAATACCATATAAAAATCCTAACACAAGATATCAATTGAAAAACTATTATAATCAAAACCTGTAGAACGAGGTTGTCTTCACAATCAAATGCTTTGGATGGTCACATCAAACATTGTATTACCATAATCTAGTTGTTCTCGACGAATTTCCCAAGCTGAAGTTTCGACTTTTTTGCCACAATAAAGTACCTTAATCTCCTGTATTGTTGAAATGTAACTAAATTCAAAAGGAATCTCCTCCAAATCTATGCAATCTCGCAACACCAATCGTTCGAGTACAGGAAAATGATTGTGCGACGAATTCCATTGTTTGAGCTCCAGGCGATATAATTGAAGGAATTTGAGTTTTTGGAATTCGTCATCTTTGGTGTCCCAAATTTCCCCCTCAAAAGTTTCTTGTAATTTCAAAATCTCCAAGTTGGGCAATGTCCCAATTAATGACATTTTTTCCCAAGGCAAACCGAATTTAGAAAGAGTTAGCTTTTTGATATTCCTAGGAAAGTTAACAACTGAATAATCACCTTTGAATATACCTCTCCAAGTCATTGTTAGTGATTCAAGCCGAGGAAGAAAGTTGAGATCAGGGCAACGATTGTCTGGAGATGTGCATTTAAGCTCACGAAGATTTGGTGAGCATCTTAAGATTTCTTCATCTTCCAAATCAACGTAAAAAAGAGTTTGTAGGCTATTTATTCGGGAGTTATCACATTCCGTACTGAATCGTGCAGGGTGAGATCCTCGTCCAATACATAGATGTCTCAACTTAGGCATACAGGGAAGGTATGCTGGTATTTCTGCATAACAGTGTCTCACAACAAGAAACTCTAGGTTTTGGAGTCTGCTTATTGATGACTTTAATGATGAAATATTCAAACACCTCAAATCAGGCATAATTTTGATTCCCAGCTCAGTAACAACGCTACTACCGGGTACTGAATCTGAATAAAAGATCCTAACTTTTTCTGGATTGTAAAGAGTGGATAAGGCATTGGTGAGATGAAGAGACCGATCCATGCACAAGCGATGACGATTCTTAGATATCAAAAATTGACTAAATAAGTAGATTAATAATATGGAGGATCATCATCAGTTTAACCACAGCAACCAGCAACAGCGACAGCAACAGCAACATAGTTACCATAAATTAGTAGGATAAATAACAAAAGTAAAATGAGAAAGAATTTGAAAGAAAGTGAGTAAACTTACTGTTGAAACAGAAATCCTTCATCTTCTACAGCTATTTTCCTGCACATGTCGAGTATTAGATCGTGAAGAGTACATGCTTTTACTCCATTGTCACTTCTTCTTTTGGCAACTTGCAGCAGGCTCCTATTAATTAGGTCAGTTAGGTACTCCTCTGCTACATCTTCTAGGCTCTTTTGCTCCCTTCTCTCTATGAAATCTTCAGCTATCCATAGTAATAATAGCTTTCCAACTGGAATTTCCTCGTCTTCCTGGAATGCACTAAGATAGAGGAAACAAGGCTTCAAGTGCTTTGGTAAATGCCAGAAACTAAGTTCCAATGAGGGAATGTAGTCATCAGCTTTTTGGGAAATAAAAGCACTTAATTCTTTTGCAACTCGTTGCCATGAGCTTGCTTGCTTCTCCATATTCGAAAGAACTCCAGCTATCGTAACGACTGAAAGCGGGAGTCCATGACAATTTTTTGCAATTTGCATTCCAATATCTTGCAGTTCCTGAGGGCAACGTTCTTTCTTGAACACATTCTTCTTTAATAAATCCCAACTTTCATCTGTTGACAAGAGAGGAGGTTCAATGATAACATGTGAAATTTCCAATGCCACATTTTTCAGCCGACCGGTAAACAATATTCTGCTTCCATTTCTATCCTCTGGAAATAGGCTTTTCAAATCATCCCATGCATTTGTATCCCATAAATCATCCATAACAATGAGGTATCTTCTACCCTTTAAACTTTTGTAAAGACGTTCGGCCAACTTTCCTTCATCTTCTATTTCTGAAATGTAGTCTCTGTTAAGGTCACTTAAGGAGCTCAAAATGTCTATCAACAGCTTTCTCTTATTATAAGTTTGAGAAACAACACACCAAGAAAGCTTATCAAAATAGTGCCGAACATTGGAAAGTACGTATATTTTCTTTGCTAAAGTAGTCTTCCCAAGTCCAGGCATTCCAGCAATTGAAATAATCTGGCGGTATTCTGGTCCTCCAAGAAGCTTGCTTGCAATTCGTGTTGTCATCTCCTCAAGGCCCACCGGCGTCTCTTCTACGATGGGAATGCTTTTATCTTGGGATGATGATACTTCAATTGGACTTTCTTCAACTTGTAGGCTTCCAATTCCAAGATTCGTTGAGAATGCAACCCAACGATCTTTGATCTTCACTTTCACAATCTCAATCCTTCTTAACAGAACAAAAACTGCCCGATCCATTTTTCTCGCAGTAACAGTGTCTGTTGTGAAAAAGAAAGATTGCAAGAAAAGCCTTACTTCCATAAAAACATCATCAATATCTTGCAATATATGCAGGTTCTGTTCTCCGTCTCCAACGCATTCGAATGTATCAAGAATAAAAGTGGACAGAAATTTCAGTTCCTTCAGAAGAACACTGACTTGATTACTCACAAGAACATTGGAAAGCCTTTGGCAACTAAGCAAAATTCCAATAGTTTCAATAAGAAACTCGATGGAATCTGCCCATATAACTGATGCATAAGACCCCACAAAAATTCTCTCTACGTCCCAAGGGAGATCCTCAGAAGAAAATTGAAGGAGGTAAAGCGAGTTTTGCATCGTGAAGAAGTTCTTAAGCTCTGGCATGAAAGAGAGAATGATTTCTAAAAAGTTTTTGTAATCTTCAGTCTCTCCATGTAAGATGCAAGCGCAGGCCGAATCATCAAGAAGCTCCAACGGCTCCCAAAATCTGTTGTTGGACTGCGGTATTGACCCTATTTCTGGATCAACATCATAATACCCTGAGTCTCGACGATCGTACAGTTTTGTTGCATATTCGAGAATAGCCAAAAAGTGTGGCCCAAGCCATTGAAAGCTAACAACTTTTTCTCCTCCATCGAGCTCTAAATCTTGCAGATGGGAAAGAAGATCTGAGCTTGTGACTACAAGTGACAGATTTCGGTAAGAGAGACCCATCAAGTATTGTTGGTTGAATATTGTTGGTTTGGGCAGAGAGAGAGATTAATGAGAACGAGTGTTTTCACATAAATGTAATAATGGACAATTAATACATCTCTATTTATATTTGGTTTCTCAATTCATTTGACAAGTTCGTTGAAGGCTAGCATTTGACTAATACAATTGGCATTTTTTAAGGAGACACTTTCAGTATCTGACGTTGAAAAAAAGGGCTTTTCGAGTGGTGAGCTATAATAACAATGAGTTATTGGTACAAAATATCCCTATATATAGTGTTTATTGTGCAAATCGTCCCAACGTTGTATTTTTTTATTTTTATTTTTTATTTTTTGTATTTTTACCTCTATTTCAATCTTTCATTACGAAAATCATCCTTTTATTCATTTCCATCCAATTTCTCAATAAAAATTGTGAAATGACGTATATACCCTCATATTTAAATAAAATAAAAACAAAAAATAAAGAAAAATAAAGAACTAATTGCAATCATACTCCACATTTAAACAAAAAAAGTATAAATGAGTTCCAAATAAATTATTAAAAAAAATTAAAAAAAAAATCTCATCCTTTCTCCCCTTCCTTCTCCACCACCACCACCACCACCACCAAACAATTTCTAACACTATTGAAGGAATCAATACTCCAAATTTAATGCAAACGACGCAGCCATATAATTGAAGGATCAAGGAAGGGAGGCTGTGATTTAATCTCTCTGTCCCCAAAAAGTCACCTTTCATAACAAAAAAGAAAAGTTGCAATAAATTTTCCCCAAAACAATTATATTTGGAAATTCAAATCACATGCAAACACTAATTTATTGTTTTGGTCACAAATGAAATAATTCATTCAAATAATAATTAACTCATTTTGGGTTTTTATTGAATTTCAACAATTTCTTAAAGTGGTTAGTTGGCAAGTCATACAGTGATTATGTGGAAGATTCTTTATGATATGCCTTCCCTTTAAACATTTTTTTTTTATCAATTTGAGAAATAACAAATAATTAAATGGCGAAAATATGGAACTAAATTCAAAAGTTTAGTTACTCAGTTAAAACTAAAATAAAAGTTAATCCCTGCTGATGAATTTACTCGAAAAATTAATAATAGTGATCAGGTGATATGGTTTTGATCAAAATGGATCCTCCTACATTGTTCTTATCCTGAGCATGTAGTTTATACACACACACACACACACACACACTTCAAACTGGCTTAAAGAAAGTCTCGTGCAATGCAATCATTGCATTTCTATCTTTGATTGAGGCATGTGCACGACTTTTGATTCAAATATCTCGATAACTATGAGGAAGTGCACATGCAAAAAAAAAAAAAAGAAAAAAAAAAAAAGAAAAAAAAAAGGGTCTCTTCTAAATTTTTTATTAATCATCTACCCCGTCCTATTATTATTATTATTATTATTATTATTATTATTATTATTATATAATCAAGAAACATGGGTCATAGTGTACAATTAAGAAAATGGGCCTTTCAAGAAAGTTGTGAGTTTTAATACAAAAACATAGGTCGGTGTGCTTTCAAGAAAATGGGCAATTTCATAAACTACAAAAACATGACTAGAACAACTAAAAGCAAAGGAAACGGAAGGGATATAATTATTTTACGTGGAATGAATTTGAAGGATCTGTTTTGAACGTATATAAAATCTATCATATCAAGCTATAAGGCTGGATAAAAGATGTCTTCTTCCTCAAAGATTGTATAATCAAAAGAAATCGTGGGATAATGATGTCTAAGAAAAGCTGAATTTTTAGTAGATGGTTCATATTTGGTGCCATGTATAAATAACCCCGCTATCACAGACATTCATCATCAATAGTGAGCTTTCAACGCTCACGGTCTGCCCTATCTGAACTCGACCCCTGAATTCGTCATTGCTATCACATATAATAATAGTAAATATCACGAACTTTTGTATAAAAAAAAAAAGGTCAAATAATATAAAGTTTGAATAAAGCACTATTTAATTACTCAAAACATAAAATTATAATGAATTTGGACAGGAGAAAGCTAAAGAAAAAGAGATCACAACAAAACTTTTTGAAACTACGTAGAAGATAATTAGAAATGATACGGATTGTTTGGTAAAAATATGTTTTGTAAACTTGTCGCAATTTTGAGTAAGAGATCCGCAATTAATATTTAAAATTATTGCAAGTCAAATGCTAAATTCACGTAACCTGTCAACCATTTTTACCAGATTAACGTGGTTGTTCGTGAATCAATGTTTTGTTTAGTTCATCTAGAGAACCGAGTTGATTAATCAGCCAATTCAAATCAGGTTTAATAGTAATGAATGGGAGGTCTATGCTTTCTATAACGAAATATAATATATTATACTGATTTCCCAGTTCAATATTATTAAGAGTTGTTACATTACTCATAATAATAGATCTAGATTTCTTTTCATGTTTTCAAAATGAAGTTAGACATTTTGTTTTTTATATCATGTTGTGCCTTCAATTGTGTGATTATCTCAAGTTGGTGACAGCAATACGAACTTTCGAGTAAAGACACTAGTCCACTTGGATTCCACTGGATAAGAAAATGTGAATTTAAGAAGCATTGAATTATTAACTTTACTTGCTTGACACTATATACCATGCTAGTCTTATGTAAGTATGTAATGTGCCTCTCTTTGAGATATAAAAAAGTGACATTATTGATACATTATTATCTCAAGAGGGTTGAATATCCCTTTTAAGAATTTTTTATAATTGGATATAGCTAAGCACTCAAGAATTTAGTAAAGAATTTACTACATTATCATATTTGTGATAGATCACAAATTGATTATTTCATTGATGAAAAAAGTTACTTAATGTTAAAGATGTGAGTGGAGGATTAAAATGTGTTAGGCCACAATAGTGGACTAACATAAAAATAAACCAAATGGAAATTTTAGTAATTTTGCAAGACTTGAAGGCTACCTTTGCAAATTAAGACTAAATGAACCAACCTTTTTTCTTTTTCATGTTCGTTTTAGTAGATAGACTCAACCACTCAACCTCAAACTCTATGCCAAGCTAATCAGTTAGTAGAGGGAGAAGTAGAAAATAGAAAAGAGAGAAGTCATCCAACCTCAATATTTCAGTGGTTAGTGGTCCCGTTGACTTGATGTCAAACTGAAGATTCAAAACTACAGACTTTCAAATCTAGAAGTTTAAATCGAGATGCACTGTTCAGTTGAGAGATATAACCTTCTAAACAATGACAAAATTTGGTGGAATACTTCTTTGTTGAATTTAATTTGGCATCTCCAAGAATTCATCATTGAAATTTTTGTAGTTGTTGGATGCCTCTATTTAATACTTGGGCCAAATCTTTTGTTATCGTGTTAGAGAGATTCCATCTTTGATAGATGATTTATTGTTGGTTTGCAAAGATTTTATGTTCTTGATAGTATTGATTAAAGAACATTGTATTCCGATGGTTGACTTTTTTCCTTTGCTTGACAAAGGATTTTCCACGTAAAATAAATATTTTATCACTATGCAATAACATGTTTAGATAGAGTCTATTAGGTGCTTTAAACAACAAGAGAGACAAATTTTTACTCTTACAGTTATCAAATAAGACCCACTCAAACTTGAGTAGCCCGATGACCACTTGTAAACCAAGACCATATCAATATCTAGCTGACTTGGAATTTTTATTCGTACTTTCCAAACAGATACAATTAATACTATAGGCTTAAAACAACATCATATCACTGCACACTAACATCTCATCATCTAACTAAGAAATAAAACAAGACCTGCCCTCGAGGCATAGCCCAGTGGTGCAAAGAACATGAGTGATGTTATCTCACACTTTGTTGATAGCCGCAGTGTGGGGGTTCGATTCTTGAGACATGGAATTGGACTCATTGTAAGCGCAGTATACATGTAGCTCTTGTTCCCTGATCTATTGGGGCACATCTCGTGATTTACCTCCCTCACAAAACTTTAGGGGAGGGATGGTGGGGACCCTCAAGGTTGGGGTTCAACCTTTTTTTGAGAAATAAAACAAGACCTTTTCCAAGCGTAAAATTAGAAACATACAACTATGACTATCTCCGGATTTTTACTCTTGAAAATACATCTCACGTCCAACAACGAAGAGGAAAAAATTCACTAAATTATGTCACTATTTAGATGGCAATATCACATAAATGAACGGTTGTAAACGTACAAATGTGAAGATTAATGTGTTGTGCAAATGTATCAAAATTTCAAGTAGATTGGACCACGATTCACCGAATACTGAGGTTTGATCAAATTGTGACAATTGTGGTTTTGGTCTCTAGTTTTGCTTATGCTTTATTTATGGCTTATTTTGAACTCCAAACCGAGGCACTTCGACCAAATGGAACACAAAGAAAGTTATGGTTCTTAAATCATGTTAGCCTAAATTACCAAAGTAACCCTTTACGTCTTGTAAAATATCAAAAGTACCATTCATTAGGGGTGGGCGCGGGTCGGTTCGGTTCTAAAGAGAATCGAACCGAACCGAATTTTTCGGGTATCTAGTAAATGGAACCGTCGGGTCCAAATATAATTATGGAACCGTTCGGGTTCGGTTCGGTTCTGTTCTGTACTATAATTAACTTTTTTAACATTTATAAAAATATTATATAAATACAACTAATGATACATTCAATGGTTTTGAAATTTTAGATACTGGCAAACTACCTTGTTCAAATGATCGCTATGATCAAAGCTTCGGTTGGCGAAGGTCACAGCTTCGATCGGAGGTCACAGTGTCGGCCGATGATTGTATAGATTTTGAAATATTAGCGAGGCTGCAAGAGTGAGTGTGAGAGTCGAGACAACGTTATGCACTTTAATATTTGTGTTTAGAGTTATTTAGTGGATTTGATCTTGCTTGGCTAAGAAATGAAACAATAAAATGGGTAATTGGGCCAAAAATTAAAAAATTAGAAATGAAACAAATTATTGAGCCAAAAATTTGGATTTAGAAATCGTTAATTTGTTAATTTGTTTAGAAAAAATTAAAATTAAAATAGTTCAATTTACTCAATATAAAAAAAAAATCAGAAAGATTCGATTCTTATTCGATTCTTCGGTTCTTGGTCTAGAACTGAGAACTGAACCGTACCCATCGGTTCTCAATTTAGATACTCGTTCGGGTATTTAATTTGACAAGAACCGTCGGGTTCGGTTCGGGAGATTTGCCCAGCCCTACCATTCATTATGAATTATTATTTCCCACTAATACTTTGTATCCCAACAAATAAACAATTTTTATCAAACTCCATTGCCGACCAAACAAAAGTTGTATTGAATGCAGAGAATAAACTAATCTGTCCCTCCCTGCTATGACTCATCATTTCAACTTATTCTAGTCTCCCAGCCAACTTATCGAGCTGCAGAAAAGAAAAAGTCTCAAGTATCAATTTCTCCACTTTTCCAACAAGAATGAGTAAAAATAAGGGGGATATCGAAACTGTGGAAGTCAAAGAAGAAGAGTAAAAGCGAGCTAGGTGATCAAGCTGTTCTGTGTACCGACTTCTCTCGCCATGGCTTGTTCAACCCGCACCCATCTCGAATAGCCTATACCCCATGTTGACCCTAAAAAATGTTGCCAACAGATGCTGGTCCCACCCGCGCACACGTGGGCGAATGTCCAACACGCTAAGACATGTAGACGGTCTAAAATGAGCGATTTAGAGGGCGTGGGAGTAGCCCAACGATGCAGGACGGTGACGTTCGAAATTCGACAGGTTGTTCGTGATCCGATTGTACAATAATTACCAACCGGTATTCGTAAATGTATATGTAAATGTATATAAACTCGATTTGTGTATTGCAAGTAAATGAGAGAGAGTTGAGTAAAGTGTAGTTCTTTGTATTGATTCTTGCATTAGCCTTTTGATGTTACACAAGGGAAGTATTTATAGTGGTACATGTGAAATGGGAGCCCTTGGATGAGGTGACACATGGCCTTATCTCTTTAATTTAAATATCTTATCAAGCATGAGGTTTGACTTGCTAGCTTGTAGCGCATTTATTGCTTGCGCAGAGTGCCCATATTAGTGACAAGATTTGACCTTTATGTTTATGACAAACGTTCCATCAATCATTCGAATAAGATCTTTATGCAGACGATCTCTTGGGAGAAGTGAACATGGAGGACACTTCCTTGTGGTTCAGAGGCTCCTGCATTAGCTTCGGGGCTTCGGTCATTTCACACAATACTTCCGCTTGAGGGCTTCAGCTATCTTCAACTAGTTTCAGCATCATGGCTTCGGTTCATGGGTCTCAGCACGTGGACCTCGATTACATCCACAAGCCTCGATAAAAGGGAGCCTCGGCTAGTGGACTTCGATCATAGCCCACCTCGGCAATATGTGACACCTCGGCTGGAGTGCCACATGGTTCGGCTTGAGTGGGCCATTGGCCCAGGTAGGTTGGCCAAGTATGACAATACGCAACAATAGTCCCCCAAGTCCAAGTATGGTCATTTATGCAATGCGTGGACTTTAATGAAGTAAAAATTGAAAGAATTTTTGAACCCCAAATAATAGTCCCCCAAGTCCAATTATAGATATTTATATCATGATTAGAGTTAGAGATGTGCTGCTGTAGGCGAATGATGAAGAGACCGAGGCTGTGTTGAAGAGGAAGCCGAGGTAGTTGGGAAATCGAACTTGCGAGGCTCGTTGGCTGAAGGATGAAGTTGTGGCCGAGGTGGTTGGGAAATCGAACCTACGAGGCTCGTTGGCTGAATGTTGAAGTTGAAGTCGAGGTGGTTGGAAAACCGAACCTGTGAGGCTCATTGGTTGAACATTGAAGTTGAAGCCGAGGTGGTTGGGAAATCGAACTTGTGAGGCTTGTTGGCTGAATGTGGAAGTTGAAGCCGAGGCACAATGGGAATGATTGTACGTCGATAGCTGTGCCAATGATTTGACGTTTTGTGCTTGTTTTCGAGAAAAGTGGCTGACCCATTACGACTTCCAAGGCGCCTGTCGCCGTTAAATAAAAAACACAATTATGAGGACAACTGGAGGTTCTAGAAGCAGACGCGTTGGATGGGGTGCGTGGGAGGCACGCTTGAATTTGAGGCGTAGGTTTGAAAAATCGTTTGAATTTAACGCCTCGAATTTGATCTACAATGGAGGGTTCAGATTGACTGAGCTTCGATCTGACGGCTGGGGTTCATCGTGGACCTCTATAAAAGGTGATAAAATCCCATTTTTCAGGACTTTCGAACATTCGCAATCTGATTCTCTCTGAAATCTTGAACTTTCTGGCGTCGGGACTGTTTGTTCTTTCACTCTCCGGCCTATTTCCGTTTGCGTAGTTCCTCCCTTAGGTATTATTCTTAGAAGAGCCCTTTTATTTCTGTGTTAATACTGTAAAATGGAGTCCACCTTGGGTAGGGAGTTGGTGACAGTAGCCTCGTTAGATTGTGGGGTCATTCACAAGGGAAATTTCGAGGTTGATATGTACGCCATGGCCGAGGAGCCAGTAGATTATACTGAAGAGTGGGGGCGTCTAGGGTGCCTTCAAGTATGATGTGGAAGAGGTTGGGGGAGATCAGGGCGAGAATGTTAGTTCCCGAGCCGAATGAGCGGGCCTGCTATCTGAGGCCTGGTTGTGTGGCAGTCAGTGAATACCTGTTTAAGACAGGTATGCGTCTTCCTCTGCACCCCTTCTTTAGGACGGTGCTGAGGAATTTCATGTTGTCGCCGACCCAGGTTCTGCCAAATGATTGGAGCCAGCTAGTTAGCTCGTACTTCCTGTGGAAGGAGGTGTCACTTGGGGAGGATATGCCTCTCCATGTATTTATGACCCTTTTCCAGCCTCGGGTCATAGAGAAGGAGTCCAGGGGGTGATATTACCTTACACTTTGGGGGGCTCACGCACCCTTTGTGGTGGGACTACCTTCCTCCATCAAGGGGGTGGAAGGAGTCTTGGTTCTGGGTGCGAGGAAAGTGGCAGGCAGTGGAGGGGGACAAGGCCCTTTCTTGCACAGTGCCGATCCAGTACTACGAAGCTCGTGAGTCTCCTAGCCCTGCTTGTACTTCTGAATTGAACACTTGAAATTTTCTAACTGTTGGAGCTTCCATTGTAGATTGTAGTACAAGGTTCGAGCTCAGTAGGGAAGAGTTCAAGGTGATCGAGGACATATACAAGAGGCCTCTGAAGCTTCGCCACTTTGACCACCTGATCGACAGGAGTCGCTACTTCTTGGATTTTGGACTGATGGCTTCCAGAGGTACGAAGCTCCCACAGTTGTAAATTTTCTTGTTCTTTTATTTTGATACTGATATACTGACCTAATGTGCTATGCAGATAAATTCAAGAGGAGGGAGTACCCAACTCCAGACATGACTACTATTTTGAAGGCCACAACCACTGTCAAGGCGAGGCCCCTGAAGTCGGGGTCTAGTGGGGCCACGGAGGTCCGAGGCAGGGTGGAACACCTTTTGAAGGATAGCACTCCAAAGGCTTCCGAAAAGGGGGCTCCTCAGAGGCAAGAGAAGCCAAAAGAGCCTCGGGGGAAAGAGAAAGTCCCTGAGGAGGCGAAGAGGAGGAAGCTGGTGCACGTCACCAACTCGTCAGGGAAATTTGGGACATCAGTGTCCCACGAGGCTAAATCAACTAGCGAGCCGAAGCTGCTCGCATCCGCCTCCAAAGCCATCAAGATAGAAATGGTTAGAGAGGCCGAGGCTGAGAAGGCATGAGAAGAGGCTCCGAGGAGAGCTGCCGAGGCTGCTGAGGAGGAGGCAGTGAAACAGAAGCCTCTTTGAGAGAAAGGCAAGTCTCCAAGCTTTCTAGCTGGTAGGGAAGATACCTTGGCCCCAGCTTTGGTTGAGGCTCTGCCCCAGGATGTCCGGAGAGCTACTGAGAGCTTTCACTGATTTTGGACTGATAGGTGGCAGCTGCATGCCTCATCCTGTGACGCAACTGACCTGACGAGGGCCTTGGTGACCCAAAGCGTCAGAACTTTTGGCCTCGCGCTTGAATGCAGGGAGGCCCTGAGTGATTTTCAGAAATGGACCAGGTCTTCAGAGGAGAAGACGGTCTCCCTCGCAAAGGAGTTGAAGGCAGCTAGGGCTGAGGCGGAAGAAGCCAGGGCCCAAAAACTTGAAGAATTGGCCAAGCTGGAGTCTGCCTTGGCCCAGATTGAGGCCTTAAAGAAGGAAGTCCATGAGTCACAGTGCGAGGTGGCCTCCTTAACAAAGAAGGTGGAGGTCTCTAATGAGCACCAGAAAGTGACCGCTGAGGCCCTAGAGAAAGCAAATCTCTCCTTGGTGGGTGCCCAAGAGGCTCACCAGTTCTTGGAAACCCAACTTAAGTAGTATGTGGATGATGCCTCCCACGTAAGAGAGGAGGCTCAACAGGCGAGGGAGGAGGCGGTGCAGGAGTATGTCGCCAACTTCCATAATACAGAGGAGTATAAGAGCTTTAGTGCTTACTGGAGAAACTTTGCCTATGCTGAGGTGATGGAGCGGGCAGAGGAACTGTATCCCAATTTGAATCTGACTCAACTCAGGTCTGAATTCGTGGACGAGGTACCTCAGACCCCTGCTGAGGAGGTGCAGGGTAATGAAGCAGCTGAGGTAGAGGAGACAAATGTCGATGCTCAAGCTGCCGAAGCCCCAAGTACTGAAGCACCTTCCCCATCTACCCAGGCTTAGATTAGTTTTCTTTTCAGTCTTTCGAATGTAATGGCCTGAGGCCCACTTTTGTAATCCTTATTCAAGGTCAATATAAACTGTATCCTAATTTGGATCTGACTCAACTCAGGTCTGAATTCGTGGACGAGGTACCTCAGACCCCTGCTGAGGAGGTGCAGGGTAATGAAGCAGCTGAGGTAGAGGAGACAAATGTCGATGCTCAAGCTGCCGAAGCCCCAAGTACTGAAGCACCTTCCCCATCTACCCAGGCTTAGATTAGTTTTCTTTTCAGTCTTTCGAATGTAATGGCCTGAGGCCCACTTTTGTAATCCTTATTCAAGGTCAATATAATGCCTTTTTCATTCATTGTTGTTTCTTCATCCAAGTGTACGCGCCTCGTTAAGCAAATGAACTTAAAAGTTGACAGAAGAACTAACAAAATAACTTTAACTTGGTACCTTAACTTCAATCACTTTAAACAACTAGATTGAACGACTGTATGAGCCTCGGACTTAAGCAAACGAACTTTACTTAAGCATAATAACTGTATGAGCCTCGGACTTATGCAAACGAACTTTACTTAAGCATAATAACAGTATGAGCCTCGGACTTAAGCAAATGAACAACTGCATGAGCCTCGGACTGTATGAGCTTCGGAATGCAAGTGAGGTATTTTCTCCAACGTTCATCCTGGCCAAAGGGAGGTATGTGCTAGAGTCTCGGAGTTCAAGCGAGGTGGCCCAGAGGTGGGATGCGAGCCTCTCCTCCGAGGTGACGACGCATCCCAGACATGGTAGATGGTGCAGCCATGTTGAGGCTTCTCCCCTTGGTGTTCAGCCTGGCCAAAGGGAGGCATGTGCTAGTGCCTTGGAGTTCAAGCGAGGTGGCCCAGAGGTGGGACGCGAGTCTCTCATCCGAGGTGACGACGCATCCCAGACATGGTGGATGGTGCAGCCATGTTGAGGCTTTTCCCCTTGGCGTTCAGCTTGGCCAAAGGGAGGCATGTCCTTGCACCTCAGAGTTCAAGCGAGGTGGCCCAGAGGTGGGACGCGAGCCTCTCTTTCGAGGTGACGACTCATCCCAGACATGGTGGATGGTGCAGCCATGTTGAGGCTTTTCCTCTTGGCGTTCAGCTTGGCTAAAGGGAGGTATGTGCTAGAGCCTCGGAGTTCAAGCGAGGTGGCCCATAGGTAGGACGCGTTCCTCTCCTCCAAGGTGTCGAGGTAGTACAACACTTCAATTTAATCACTAAATTTTATTGAACCATAGAAATGTTACAAAGGCTGGGAAATGTCATCCAGTAAGATAGTGCATTTATTGGTAATAGATTCTGAGGTGTTCAATGTTCCATAGACGGGGTTGTGCCTTTCCGTTCATGTCTTCAATCCAGTAAGTCCCAGGTCGAACCTCTTCTCTGATTTTGTATGGACCTTCCCAGTTTGGGCCTAGGGAACCGGAACCAGGTTCTTTTGAGGACAGGAAGACCCTCCTGAGTACAAAGTCATTGATTCAGAATGACCTCTTCTTGACTTTTGAGTTGAAGTACCTTGTCATCTTTCTCTGATATGTGCTGAGCTTCAATTGGAAGTCATCTCTTCTTTCTTCGATGAAGTCAAGGTTGAACCTCCGAAGCTCATCGTTGGTTATCTCGCTGAAGTGCAGATGTCTTAGGGATGGATGTCCGACCTCCACGGGGCTCATCGCCTCAGTTCCATATGCCATGAGGAAGGGCGTTTCTCCTGTTGGGGTCCTGGTGGTGGTTCGGATCGCCCAAAGGACTTGGGGCAGCTCATCAACCAGGCCCCTTTTGATACATCGAGCTTCCTTTTCAGGACGTGCTTGATTGTCTTGTTCACGGCCTCAACTTGGCCATTTGCTTGTGGGTGGTAAGGTGTGGAGAAGTGCTTCTTTATGCCGAGCTCTTCGCATAATTCTCTAACCTTCTTGTTGTCAAATTGTCTACCATTATCTGAGACAATTGAGTAGGGAATTTCGAAACGGCAAATAATATTTTTCCATAAGAACTTGAAGGTGTTGGCTTTAGTGATTTTTGCCAGAGGTTCAGCTTAGACCCACTTTGTGAAGTAATCGATGGCCACAATTGCAAAACTTGACCATCCTCTACCTTTAGGTAGGGCACCTATAAGGTCCACACCCCATTTTGAGAAAGGCCAGGGGCTGGAGACGACGGTCAAATCCTGCGATGGTTGTCTCTGCACCGGAGAGAAGCGCTGACATTTATCGCATTTTCGTACAAACTCGAGGGCGTCCCATTTTAGGGTAGGCCAGTAGTGTCCCTGTCTTAATATTTTTGGTGCCAGAGATAGACCTCCGGAGTGGTTGTCGTAGACGCCCTCGTGGACTTCTCTTAATATGTAGGTAGCCTCTTCTCCTCCGACGCACCGTAAGAGTGGGAAGGAGAAGCTCCTTTTGTAGAGAATGTCATCAATGAAGAGGAAGTGGGCTGACCTCCTTCTTAGCTTGTAAGCCTCATTCTTATTAGTTGGCAGCACTTGGTCTTTGAGGTATGCTATGATTGGCTGCATCCAAGTGGGAGTTCCAGCGATCCACATTACAGTAGGGGCCTCGATCGAAGGCAGGAGGAGGTGCTCAATAGGTATTATTGTGAGTAGCTCTGAGTCCTTGCTACTAGCCATCTTCGAGAGTGCATCCGCATGCGCATTTTTGATGTGGGGGATCTGGATCAACTCAAACTTTTCGAAAGATGGGATGAGGTTCATTACCATTTTCAGATAGGAGGCCATCGTTTTGTCTTTGGCCGAGAAGTTACCATTGACTTGGCTAACAACCAGCTGAGAGTCACTACTGATGAGTAGCCTCTTTACTTGCATTTCTGTAGGCAGCCTAAGGCTCGTAAGAAGTGCCTCATATTCTGCTGCATTATTGGTAGCTTTGAATCCGAACCTCACCGTCGAGGTGAGTTTGTGACCCTTGGGGCTGATGAGGACAACCCCGGCACCTGAGCCGACATTCCCAGCTGACCCATCGATGAAGAGGGTCCACGTGGGGAGCTCGGACGGTTCCATGATTTCATCCACCTCAGGTAGGTTGGTGAATTTAGCCACAAAGTCAGCCAAGGCTTGCCCTTTTATGCTGCCCGAGCTTTGAACATAAGGTCAAATTCACTTAGTTCCACTGCCCATTTCAATAACCTTCCTGAGGCATCGGACTTTTGGAGTACCTGCCTAAGGGGAAAGTTTGTCAGGATATGGATGGTGTGAGCTTGGAAGTAGGGTCTCAATTTCCTAGAGGTCGTGATCAAGGCCAAAGCGAGCTTTTCCATATCGGGGTAACGGGTTTCCTGTGATAGGAGCACTTTACTTGTGTAGTATACGGGGAGTTGGGTGGACCCTTCCTTCCGTATCAGAACTGAGCTGATGGCCTCATGGGAGACGGCCAAAGATAGTTGTAGGATATCACTGGGCTTCGGTTTGGAAAGGAGGAGGGCCTGCCCCAGGAGTCTTTTCAGGCATTGGAAGGCCTCTTCACATTCCTCGGTCCACTGGAATTTCTTCCCAGCCTTCAGCACTTCGAAAAATGGGAGGCATTTGTCCGTAGCTTTGGAGACAAAGTGGCTAAGTGTAGCCACTCGCCTCATAAGACTTCGCACCTCCTTTGGCTTTTGGGGAGACCTCATCTTGCATAGAGCCTCAATCTTCTCGGGGTTGGCCTCAATTCCTCGTTGGTTGACCATGTATCCTAAGAATTTGCCAGAGGCTACCCCAAAGGCGCACTTGAGGAGATTGAGTCTTATCCTATACCTTCTTAGGATTTGGAAAGTGCTGTTGAGGTACGTTATGTGGTCCTCAGCCTCCAAACTTTTTACTAGCATGTCGTCCATGAGGTCCATAAACATCTTGTTTACGAGTCTTTGGTAGGTTGCTCCGGCGTTTTTCAACCCGAAAGGTATCATTCTATAACAATAGAGGCCTCGGTCCGTTATGAAAGAGGTGTGCTCTTCATTGGTCGGGTGCATGGGAATTTGGTTGTAGCCGGAGTATGCATCCATAAAGCTCAACAACTCGTGTTCAGCCGTGGAGTCCACTAGTTGGTCGATCCTTGGGAGTGGAAAGTTGTCTTTCGGCAAGCTCTATTGAGGTTGGTGAAGTCGATGCACACCCTCCACTTATCGTTGTGTTTCTTTACTAAAATCGAGTTGGAGACCCACTTCGGGTAGGTTGCCTCCCTGATGAAGCCATTTTGGATGAGCTACTGAACTTCTTCCTTTATGGCCTCATACCTCTCAGGATTGAGGGCTCTCCTTTTTTATCTATGCAGGGCAACCTTGGGATCGACTTTCAGGTGGTGACAACTGACCTTGGGGTCTATGCCTACCATGTCCTTATGCCTCCAAGCAAAGACATCAAAGTTCCTACCTAGGAAATCCTTAATCTTTTCCTTCAAAATGTTGGATAGGCATTTGTCTACCTTCAGCACCTTTGATGGGTCTCGGGGGTCTACCGAGAAGCTCTCAAGTTCCTCTACTCAAGTTCCTCTACTGGGGATGCTTGGGGTTCGTGTTCCATTATGCGGGTGTCAATCTCATCGATGACCGGCACCTCCGGATTAGGCTGTGCGTCGATCATATCAACATCTTCTTGTTCAGTGGGAGCATCACCCGGGACATCAGCTATGACCACATCATCTATTATTACATGGACGTCCCGAGGCTCTACCTTCTTGATGGAGCTTAGATAGCACTCTCTCGAGCCTCTTTGGTCGCCTCTCACCATTGCCACCCCATTTTCTATCAGAAATTTCATGCATAGGTGGTAGATGGAGGTGATTGCTCCCAATTCCTTTAGGGCTGGTCTGCCCAACACTCCATGGTAAGCCGACCTGCTGTCAACAATGAGGAACTCCATGAAGTTCATCATTGTTTGTGGGGATTCTCCCATCTCCACTGCAAGTGTTATCTTTCCCCTTGGAGTGATGCTATCTTCGATAAATCCGTACAATGGAGTGGTGGTGGGCGTCAACTGATGATCCAATATCATCTTGTCAAAGGTGGATCCGAATAGAATGTTGACGCAGCTGCCGTTGTCAACTAACATTCGTTTGAGCCTATTCCAGGCTATGACGGCCCTTACCACAAGTGCATTGCAATGGGGGTAATGAAATCCTTCGGCGTCTTCTTGGGTGAAGACAATGGGTGGAATTTGGTTTCTTCGGGAGCTACTACCCACTATGTAGCTTGTCAAAGGGAGTGTTTAGCCTCACGAGCGTAATTCCTTTTGGTGTTTCGTGTTTCATCGCCAACATACGGGCCTCCAAATATGGTATCTACCTCGTGGATAGGGGCTTCATCTCGAGCTTGCCAATCTCTTTGGTGCCTACGCCCTTCCCTGGGCCTCTCTGCATCACACTCCCTTCGCCGTGAGGATACATTCCTTTGATGGGGAGTGGCCTCCTCACGCCCACGTCGGTTGTCGTGCCTGGGCGGGGGCCTGTTCGCTGGGGCGAATCATGTCTGTCTCTAGCGGGTTACTGTCGGGAATGTTGTGCACAGTCTCTGCAATCCGCTGTGTCATGCTCGTAGGACCTGTGGTGCACACAGTATCCTGGGGGGTTTGGATTTGACCTATTTTTATGTCCCGAACCTCGGCCTCGGCCTCTTCCCCGACGGGGTACCTGCTGGGCCTCCATCTGATGGGGGTCAATAATCGGGTTGACATCTTCATATGCCAAGGTGGAAACCGCATTCAAGGTGGTGGTGGCAAGTGCTTGGCCAGAGTTCTCATTTCCGGCCTGGTTCATTTGGTAGCCCATCAGGTGGGAGGTCGGGCCTCTACCACGCTGTCTTTGAGGAGGTGGGAGGCCTCTACTTGCCCTATTCCTATGCTCAATCAATTCTTTGTTGATGATCTCCCTTCTCATCATTTCAAGTAGGGCGTCATAGGTGGTGAGGTCTTGATTCTGCACGTCCCTCTAGAATAGGGTATTCATTTCCAGACCTCCACTTAATGCGGATAGTGCCTCTCGATCAGTGACTTGTATGCAGTACGTCATCTCATCGGTGAAGCATGATAAGAAGCTCTTTAGGGACTCCCGATGTGCTTGTCTCATGTCCTGGAGACGTTGGATAGGGACCTCTCCTTCTTTGCTCACCGCGAACCTCTTCAAGAATGTTGTCTTGAACTCGGGCTAGCTTCTAATACTCCCAGGTGGCAATCTTCTATACCAAATCTCAGCCGCTCCACTAAGCTTTAAATGGAAGGCTCTGCACTTCACGGCTGGGGTGGCGTCCCTTAGGCTCATGTGAGTTTTATAAGCATTCAGGTGCTTCTCCGGGTTGCCTCTTCCATCATACTTTGGTATTTTTGGCATAACATAGTGGCTCGGGACCTGGGCATTCCTTAGTTCCCTTGAGAATGGTAGATTCTCATCGTCATCGTCCAAGTCGCAAGACCTCTACTATTCATCAGAGTCGTACTCATCAGCCTCATGCCCTGGTTGTTGGTGAGAGGTTCTGGGGCGGTCCCTAGCCTCTTCCTCCCTCCTCTGCTGCCTATTTCTAGGCAGAGCAACACGGGGGGCATTTTCATGCCTTCTCTCCACCTGCTGGGGCATTGGAGGTGGAGGAGGTGACCTTGTCTAGGGCTGTTGAGCCTGCTGTTGCCTGAGCCTTGGTTCGGTGGGGCTGATTCTGTCAAAACACTTCCTGCCCTCCTATGTCTTGGATCTTGCTCATATGGAGGTGGGAAATTATCATGGCTCATTTGGACCTGGGTGGGTCGGCCAGAAGCGTAGTTGGAAGAAACATCAACTTCTACTTCCCTTTCAAATGGGCTTCCATCTCGGCCATAGTTTGGCGATGTAGCTCTATGACTTTGAACTTCATCCTCTTGCTGGTAGTGCCCTTGGGAGGTGTATGGAGGAATGGGGAAGCCTCCCTGGCGCTGCATTTGGGCCATAAGCTCCCTCATAGCCAAGTTTTGGCTAGCAATATCCCTCATGTTGGCTGCCATGGCAACCGTTTCTCTTGATAGTTGTGCTGTCGCACGCATCCCACATCTTCTTTGGTGGTGGTGGAATCTCTGTCGAGTTGTTGGGGCAGCGGGCTGAGGAGGCACGTTCGTATTTTTCCTTACCCTCCTGGGGGGATTATCTTCATTGAAACTCATTTTCTTTTGTCAGACTTCAGATTTTACTAAGTAATGGGGCTTCTTCCTGTTCTTTTTCAGGAACAAATCCTTTTTCAAGGGGGGTTGCCCAAATGTCCTTTCAGTAAGCTTTTACCACAAGGTTGCTCGTGGTTATGGTATGGTTTCCCACGGATGGCGTCAATCTGTTGACCCCGAAAAATATTGCCAACAGATGCCAGTCCTACCCGCGCACATGTGGGCAAATGTCCGACACGCTAAGATACGTAGACGGACTAAAACGAGCGGTTCAGAGGGCGTGGGAGTAGCCCAACGACGCGGGACAGTGACGTTCAGAATCCGACGGGTTGTTTGTGATCCGATTGTACAATAATTACCAACTGGTGTTTGTAAATATATATGTAAATGTGTATAAACTCGATTTGCGTATTGCAAGTAAATGAGAGAGAGTTGAGTAAAGTGTAGTTCTTTGTATTGATTCTTGCATTAGTCTTTTGATGTTACACAAGGGAAGTATTTATAGTGGTACATGTGAAATGGGAGCCCTTGGATGAGGTGGCACGTGGCCTCATCTCTTTGATTTAAATATCTTATCAGGCATGAGGTTTGACTTGCTAGCTTGTAGCGCATTTATTTCTTGTGCAGAGCCCCCATATTAGTGACAAGATTTGACTTTTATGCTTATGACAAACGTTCCATCAATCATTCGAATAAGATCTTTTTGCAGACGATCTCTTGGGAGAAGTGAACATGGAGGACACTCCTTTGTGGTTCGGAGGCTCCTGCATCAGCTTCGGGGCTTCGGTCATTTCACACAATACTTCCGCTTGAGGGCTTCAGCTATCTTCAGCATCATGGCTTCGGTTCATGGGGCTCGGCACGTGGACCTCAGTTACATCCACAGGCCTCGGTAAAAGGGAGCCTTGGCTATTGGACTTCGGTAATAGCCTACCTTGGCAATATGTGACACCTCGGCTGGAGTGCCACGTGGTTCGGCCTGAGTGGGCCATTGGCTCAGGTAGGTTGGCCAAGTATGACAATACGCAACACCCCATATTTTCATTTGTCACTGCATTCTCATTGTCGACGGGTCGGGTATGAGCTTGGATTTTGGATATTTCATCTCTAAAGGGAAACCAATTGTGGCCGTAACACATGGTTTTCAGGCGTTTTAGTGGCAATTGGTTGGCCAAAAAAGCCTATAACCTCTTGCACCTTATTAGAAAATGATGTGAGCATGTGTTGAGCATCTTCAAGAGGCTTTCTATTTTTAAAGAGAATATTTATAATTTATAAAGCATCTATAAATTTAAAGAACAAAATTTTTAAGTACTCCATCAGACTTTTTATCTTTAACTTCTAATTTTACTACCAAAAAAATATATGGGCTTTGACTTATACTGTGTATATAAGTAGAACATAAACTCTCTTGGAAAAAATCAAGTGAACAGATAGATTTTTGACAGAATCTTTACAAGTGTTGCGTTGGTAGTACTTGATTGGAAGAATTTTTTTTTCTCTTTTTCAACTGCAAATGAAAACTTCACAAGTATAAATTTGTAAAGATTCTGTTAAAAAATCTTTACGTGTAGACTCTCTTTATTCCCTAAATGTATAAATGGTCACTTCAAACTCTTCATTGCCATAATCCCATTGTTCTTCACAAACTGGCAAAGCTGAACTTTCGAAATTTTTGCACAATAATATACCTCAATTTCGTGTAGTGTTTAAATATTGCTAAATTAATAAGGAATCTTCTCTGTCTTTTTGCAAAATCTCAACACACGTCCTTTAAGTACATGGAAATGATCATTTAAGGAATCTCATTGTCCAAGATTTGACACAATATTTTAAGGAATTTGAGCTTTTGGAGCTCATTATCCTTTGTGTTCCAGATTTTTCCCTCAAAGGCTTCCCAACTCTAATTTCAGAATCTTAAGTTTGGGCATGGTCACAATTGAAAGAGTGAGCTTTTTAATATAGATGAAGGCACTTGTGTGGTGTTCAGGGAAGATTGGTGGCATGCTGTTTGGTGCCTTAATATAGATCCAACCACTTGTCAAATTAACCACAATGTAGTAAAATTTGCAACCGGGTCATTTTTTAATTTACTTACAATAAACAAGTCATAACTCCATGTTAACTACAAAGAAAAGATTGCGAACAAGAAAAACAACTTACAATTGACCAGGAGCCCCAAAATTTATTTTCTTATCATGAGGTGTGGGGTGTAAAGGAATCTCTTGCAAGGAAATTTAAAAATGAATAATAAAAATATTTATTTCAGGAACAAAAATATGATGGGATGAACTTTGACTTACACGGTGTACACCTGTAGAATGAGGTTGTCTTCACAATCAAAAGCTATGGATGGTCATATCCAACTCTGTATTACCATAATCTAGTTGCTCTTGATGAATTTCCATAGCTGAAGTTTCGACCTTTTTTACCACAATAAAATACCTTAATCTCCTGTAGTGTTGAAATGTTACTAAATTCAGAAGGAATCTCCTCCAAATATCCGCAATTTCGCAACACCAATTGTTCAAGTACAGGAAAATGATCGTGTGACGAATTCCACTGTTCAAGGTCTAGGGAATCTAATTTAAGGAATTTGAGATTTTGGAACTCATCATCCTTGGTGTCCCAAATTTTTCCTATAAAGGCCTTATATCCTAATTTCAAAATCTCGAGGTTGGGCAATATCCCAATTAATGACATCTTTTCCCAAGGCAAACAAATTATGGAAAGAGTAAGCTTTTTGATATTCATAGGAAATTTAACCACTGAGTAATCACTTTCGAACGGATATTTTGAAATTGTGAGTGATTGAAGCTGAGAAAGAAAGTTGAGATCAGGTAAGTAATCGTCTGATGATTCGCATTTAAGCGTATGAAGATTAGGTGAACATCTAAAGATTTCTTCATCTTCCGAATCGACAATATGAATGTAACCAAGGGACTGTAGGCAATTTATTTGAAAGCTATCACTATTCTTAGTGAATCTTACACCATTATACTTGCCACCGACACTTAGATGTCTCAACTTAGGCATATTGAAAAGGTATGTTGGTACTTCATTTAAGTAATGCAAACAAAGATTTTCAAGGTTATGGAGTTTGCCTGTTGATAGCTCTAATTCTGAAAATTCCAAGTACCTCAAGTCAGGCATAATTTTGAATCCCAGTCGAACAATGTTATCTTTGCTTGAATCCAAGATCCTAATTTTTTCCAAATTATAAACAATGGAGAAGGCCTCGAAAATATTCTCAGATATCCAGATGTGATGAAACCTACCCATATACAAGCAATGGAGATGGCGATGCCTAGATACCAAGAATTGACTAGAGATGTAGAATAATAAGAACATCGAGGATCATCATCATTTTAACCACATCAACCAGCATCATTGACATAATTACTACAGATTAGTAGGAAAAATTGGAAAAGTGAAGTAAAAAAAGGACTTAGAAAGAGAGTGAGTTAACTTACTATTGAAATTGAAAATTTTCACCTTCGTCAACCATGTTGCTACACATATCGAGTACTAGATCGCGAAGATTACATGCTTTTACTCCGTTGTTAAATCATCTTTGGACAACTTGCAACAGGCTCCTGTCAACCAGTTCCATTAGATACTCCTCTGCTACATCTTCTAAGCTCTTGTGCTCCTTTTCTTCTATGAGTCCTTCGACTATCCATAGTAATAATAGCTTCTGAACTGGAATTTTCTCGTCTTTCTGGAATGTACTAAGATAGAGGAAACATGGCTTCAAGTGATTTGGTAAATGGATGTAGTTAAGTTTCAGTGTGGGAATGTAGTCGTCAGTTTTTTGGAAAGTGTAATAACTTAGCCCCCGTTTTGCCCCATTTTGTGAAAATGAAAATGAGTAGTGTTGACCCCAGAAAATATTGTCAACAGATACCGGACCCGCCTGCGCACACGTAAGCCTAGTCCAACACGCTAAGACACGTGGACGATCTAGAACTGGTAACAAAAAGGGCGTGGGAGCTAGTCAAAGGCGCGGGACGAGAACATTCGAAATCCAACGAGATGTTTTCATAAAGATTGTTCAATAATTACCAATCGAAGTCTGTAGAATGCGTGCATGAATTTGTATAAGCTGCATGAAAGTAAAATGTAAAGAATGTTGTATTTGTTCGTGTTGAATCTTGCATTACCATTATAAGAGATGGATGGGGGGTATTTATAGTATTACAACTTAGATCGTGGCCCTTGGTTGGGAGTATACGTGGTCTCATCTCTTAAGTCTATATGTCAAATTATAGGTATCACATTTGACGTCCTAGCCTGCTACACATTTATTAATCGGTGGCTCTGCCACTACATTGACAAACAAGACACTTGCACTTTATCATGGGTGTCCCATCAGTCATTCATCAAAGATCCTTGTGTAAGATCGGATCTCAGGGGGAAGTGCTGCTAAGAGCCTCAAGGCCTCGGAGTGAAGCCGAGGCCCACTTCGACGTCAGCACTTGGGCCACGTCATGGGTGTTGTTACAATATGCCGATCCTCCTGTTGGCTTGGGAGCCTCGGGTAAAATACCACGTGGTTTGGCAGAAGTGGGCCACAAGCCCCAGTGGGTCGGCTAAGTATGTCTACACGTAACAATATTTCTTCAAGTCCAAGTATGGTCCTTCATGTAATGCATGGACTTTTAGTGGTGAAGCGTGTGTAGGGTAAAAATTGAAAGAAATTTTTGCACCTGATTTACTAGTCCCCCAAGGCCAAGTATAGATATTCATATCATGGTTAGAGTTGGAAGTGTTACTGTATTTGGATGAGCACGTAAAGTTTGTTGTTACGGTGTTGCCGCGGTTGGAAAAGGTGATGAGGGAGTCGAGACAGTGAGTGGATTGAACCTGTCGAGGAATGTGAAGTGGCTAAAATGCATAGAAGCAGAAGAAGTCGAGGTGGTGGGTAGATCAAACCTCTCAAGGCTTGTGAAGTGGCTGAAATGCGTAGAAGTAGAATAAGTCGAGGCAGTGAGTGGATCGAACTTACCGAGGCATGTGATGTTATGATTGTCTTCGATGTTTGTGTCAATGATTTGATGTTTTACGCACGTTACCAAGAAAAGGTAGCCTAGTCGTTTTAACTTCCAAGGTACGTACGGTTGCTACATTAAATGTGCAATGATGGCTACGACTGGAGCTTCTAGAAGGAGACGCGCTTGGAGAGGAAAGTGAGGAGCATGTTTGAATCTGAGGCGTAGGTGTCAAAAAATGATTTGGATTCTACGCCTTAGATTTAGCCTTAAATTGAAGGGCTGAGATTTATGAGGCCTCAATCCAAGGTCCTCGCTTCCTATGAAAGGGCTAAGACTCCCATTTGGAACCCTTCTTCGTCCTTTGGTCTCTGCAATTTTCTTTTAACATTTAGAATTTTTCGACTTCTCCTGGTTTCTTTGGTCGTCCAGTGTAGGTATTTCTTGCGAGAATCATTTATTTTGTGATCTTTGTTGATATTTCAAACTTTTTGATATGGAGTCCACTTCGGGTAGAGAATTGGTGACCATAGCTAGGTCAGGTGAAGGGGCTATTATGAGTGGTGATTTCAAGGTGGAGTATTACACCATGGCCGAGGAGCTTATAGATTATGAGGAGAAATGGGGGCTGCTAGGATAGCGTCAAACATGACCTTGAAGAAGTTGGAGGAAATTAGGGAGAAATATTGTGTTCTTCATTATGTGTAGATGTTAGTCCCAATGCCCACGAAAGGGCTTGTTTTCCGAGGCCTGGATGCGTAGCTGTAAGTGAATACCTATTCAAAGCAGGTATACACCTTCATCTGCACCCCTTCTTTAGGGCTTTGCTTAAGAATTCTATGTTGTCACCGACCCAAGTTCTGCCGAATGGGTGGAGCTAGCTAGTGGGGTCGTACTTCTTATGGAAAGCAGTGTCGTTAGGGGAGGATATGCCTCTGCACGTCTTTCAGACCCTTTTTCAGCCTCGCGTCTTAGGTAAAGATGAGTCGAGTGGGTGGTATTACATCACACCCTGGGGGCTCACGCATCCTTAGGATGGAAGGAGTCGTGGTTCTGGGTTCGGGAAAAGTGGTATGCGGTTGAGGAGGACAAGGCTGTGTTTGTATAGTACCGACCTAGTACTATGAAGCTCGTGAGTGCCCAAGCTTGAGACATTTACATTCTGCTAAGTTTTTCAATTTTTCTTGCTAAACTGTTGCCACTTATTTTGTAGATTCTAGCATGAGGTTCAAGCTCAGTAAGGGCGAGTTCAAGGTTATCGAGGACATATATAGGCGGCATTTGAAACTTTGCCACTTTGACCACCTCATTAACTGAAGCTGGTACTTTGTGGATTTCGAACTGATGGCTTCCAAGGGTAAGAAATGCGTCCGATTTATCAAATTTGTATTTGATTGATGTTCAGTGCTATCCTATTGTGTCCTTACAAATAAATTCAAGAAAAGTGAGTACCCCATCCCAGCCATGGCTTCAATTCTGAGAGCCACATCTACAGTGGGAGCGAGGCTTCTGAAGCCGAGCTCTGGTACGGGGAAGGAGGTCAGAAGTCAGCTGGAGAGGTTGTCAAAGGATGGCCCTTCTAGGGGGTCCGGAGAGGAGGCTCCCCAAAGGTCTGAGAAGGTGAAAGAGCCTCGGGGTAAGGAAAAGGTCCCCGAGGACTCCCACAAGAAGAGGAGGCTGGTTCACGTCACCAACTCTTTCAAAAAGTTCGGGACGTCCGTGTCCCATTTAAGTAAAGATCCCCCTCCTCAGCCGAAGCTGCTAGACTTTGCCATGAAGGTAGTGAAATTCGAGATGGTGAGAAAAGCTGAGGATGAGGAGGCCAGGAAGGAAGCTGTCAAGATGGCAGCAGAAGAAGCCGAAGAGGAGACGGCTAGGTAGAGGCCAGCTAGAACTCAAGGGAAGTCCCCCAATTTTTTGGCGGGACGTGATGAGGTGCTGGCGCCGGCTTTGTTGGATATGCTGCCTGCTAAGGTCTGAGGTGCCACAGAAAGTTTTTTTAAGTTCTGGATTGATCGGTGGCAGATGCATGCCTCAAGCTGCGACGCAGTGGATCTTACTAGGGCTTTGGTAACCCAAAGTGTGAGGGCTTTGGGCCACGCATTTGAATGCAGGGAAGCACTTTTTGACTTTTAGACGAGGAATAAGTCCTCCAGGGACAGGTTGGCCTCCACTGAGGAGGAATTGAAGAAAATAAGGGCTGAGGCAGAGGAGATGAAGGCCCAAAAGATTGAAGATGCTGCAAAATTAGAATCCGCCTTGGCCCAAATTGAGGCTTTAAAGAAAGAGGTGTACGAGTCTTAATGTGAGGTGGCCTCTCTCACTAAGAAAGTGGAGATTTCTAATAATCATCAGAAGGTGACAGATGAGGCCTTGGAGCAGGCCAATTTGGAGTTGACCGGAGTCAAGGATGCGTACCACTTTTGGGAAAGCCAAATAAAGTGGCATGTGAATGAGCTGTAGAAGATTTGAGGAGAGGTCGAGGTAACTAGGGAGGAGGCGGTCAAGGATTATATCGCGAACTTCCATCTCACCGAGATGTACTGGCACTTCGACCTATATTGGAGGAACTTCGCTTTTGCTGAGGTGATGGAGAGAGTCGAGGAGCTTTACCCAAGCTACGACCTATCTCAACTGAGGTCAGAGTTTGTGGACGAAGTCCCCAAACTCCTATCGAGGAAGCAGTTGGCGATGAAGCGGCTAGGAAGGATGGAGACCACCTTGAAGCTGGAGCTGCGGAGGCATCTGCCGTCGAGGAACCCCGCCATCAACTTAAGCATAGCGTAGTTTTACTTTCAATTTATTCTGATGTAATGGCCTTAGGCCCTCCTCTTGTAATATTTTCAGTTCTAATGAAACCTATTTTGCAACATATTGTTTTCTTTTCAATATCAAGTGCATGGACCTCGGTAGATAAACAAGCATAAGTTTGAGTTAACAATCCGAACTTGACATTTTAACTTCCATCACTTCGAATAATCAAGCTATACAAATGATGACTTAACGAGTTGCACATAGGTTCCATTACTTGAAATAAACCACGATGTCAAAATTGTACTTAGGTTATGAAACTGGATCCTTCCATTGAGTTCGCATTATGAAGGTAAAAATGATGGTGGATGAGTTGTGCATGGAAGGCATGTTGAGTGAGCTTCGGAGTTCAGACGAGGTGACCCTAGTGTTGGGAATTAGGACCTCTCCTCCGAGGCTCCCACGCTTTCTTACATGGTGGACGATGTAGTCATGTAGAGGCTTCTCTCTTAGACGTTCAGCTTCGTCAAAGGAAGGCATGTGGAGTGAGCATCGGAGTTCAGGCGAGGTGACCCTAGAGTGGGGGATTAGGACCTCTCCTTCGAAACCCCTACGCTTTCCTATATGGTGGATGGTGCAGCCATGTAGAGGCTTCTCCCTTAGGCGTTCAGTCTCGCCAAAGAGAGGTATGTAGAGTGAGCCACGGAGTTCAGGTGAGGTGACCCTAGAGTCGGGGATCAGGACCTCTCATCTGAGGCTCCCACGCTTCCCTACATGGTGATGGTGCAGCCATGTAGAGGCTTCTCTCTTAGGCGTTCAGTCTCGCCAAAGGAAGGCATGTGGAGTGAACCTCGTAGTTCCGGACCTTCCGAGGCTCCCATGTTGTGAGAAACGTATCTAAACTTTAATGACATTTTATTGAATTTGAAAATCAATTACAAAAGCTGGGAGAGGTTGTTCAGCGATGTAGTACATTTCACTGATAGTACATTCTAAGATGCTTAATGTTCTATGGACAAGGCTGTGCCCTGCTATCTATGTCTTCAATTCTGTAGGTGTCGAGTCAGAGTTCTTCTTTGACTCTATAGGGACCTTCCCAGTTTGGACATAAGGTACCTTCGCCAGGCCCTTTGGAGGAGGGAAAGACTATCCTAAGAACCAGGTCATTGATTCGGAAGGACCTCTTCTTCACTTTGGAGTTGAAGTATTTAGTCATTTTCCTTTGATAAGTAGCGAGCCTTAGCTGGGAGTCATTTCTTCTTTCATCAATGAAGTCGAGGTTGAACCTCCACAGCTCATCATTAGTTATTTCGCTGAAGTGTAGGCGACGCGGTGAGGGTAAGTCGACCTCGACGGGCTCATGGCTTTGGTTCTGTAAGCCATGAGGAAAGGAGTTTCCCTGTGGGAGTTCTGGTGGTAGTTCGGATCACCCAAAACACTTGAGGCAACTCATCAACCCAGGCTCCCTTTGATGCATCTAGCTTCCTTTTGAGGACATGTTTGATCGTCTTGTTTACAGCCTCAACTTGGCCTTTGGCTTGAGGATGGTGAGGCGTTGAAAAGTGCTTCTTGACTCCAAGTTTTTCGCATAGCTTTCTGACCTTTTTATTGTTGAACTATTTCCATTATCCGAAACTATGGAGTGGGGAATTCTGAACCAGCATATGATGTTCTTCCAAAAGAACTTGAAAGTGTTTGCTTCCATGATTTTTGCTAGTGGTCTAGCCTCAACCCACTTTGTGAAATAACCAATGGCTACAATGGCGAAATTCGCGCATCCTCTCCCTTTAGGAAGGGGGCGTATCAAGTCCACGCCCCACTTGGAGAAGGGCTATGGGTTGGAGACGACAGTTAGCTCCTGTGAGGGTTGCCTTTGAATTGAAGAGAAGCGTTGGTACTTATCGCATTTGCGCATGAATTGGAGCGCATCCTTTTTCAAGGTGGGCTAGTAGTACCATTGCCTCAGTTCCTTTTGTGCCAAGGCTAGTCCTCCTGAGTGATTGCTACAAACACCTTCGTGGATTTCTCTTAGAATGTAGGTGGCTTCGTCTCTCCCCACGCAGTGGAAAAGTGGGGATGAGAAGCTTCTTTTGTAAAGTACATCATCAATGAAGAAGAAATGAGCTGACCTCCTTCTCAGTTTGTAGGCCTCATCTTTGTTAGTGAGTAGGACCTGGCCCTTTAGGTAGGCTATGATCAGTTGCATCCAAGTGGGGATCCCCTCAATCCACATCACTTCAGGGGCCTCGGTAGACGGCATGAGGAGGTGCTCAATTGGTACTAGCGCAAGCAGTTTGGAGTCCTTGCTGCTCCCTAGTTTAGAGAGTGCATCTGCATATGCATTCTCGAGGCAAGGGATCTGTATTATTTTGAATTTTTCAAAAGACGAGAGGTGGTTCATCGCCATCTTTAAGTAGGAGGCCATGGTTTTATCCTTGGTTGAAAAATTGCCATTCACCTGGCTCACCACCAATTGGGAGTCACTGTTGACACATAGATGAAATAGGTTTTCAATTCATTTTTTGCTTTAGATAAATAATTAAAATTTGGTAGAATGAGTATAAGTATACTGATATTGGACTCATTTCGTAGCTTGCATTCAATAACGTATTTTCGACTCAAGAAAATGTAAGTTCTTATAAAGTTAATTACAAGTTATTTAAGTTCAAAGATACGTTTGTAACAAGTATTATTTCATTATTTAATTAGGAAAAGAAAGTAATATTTTATATTTAATCACTGTTTATCTTTTAAACTTTTTTGAAAAGAGAGATTGATTATCTTAACTATTATCTATCATTCCATTTTACTGTGTACGTAATCTGGATTGTTTGAAATATATATAAGAGAGAGAGAAAGAGAGAGAGAGGGGAAGGGGGGGGGGGAAGAGATTTAGTTGACTATGAGTTGATTGATGGATAGATAAAGTGGCTTCCCCTTATTTTTAGAAGAATATGGACACTTTCTGGGCATAATAGTACACTACACACATTTTTTTTGTGGCACTAAAAGAGTCTATTTCTTTTATTATAATTGCAATTTATGAATTGGCTTTTGGGAATTTATTTGCTGTCAAAAACGCGTGTTTTTGTTTGGTTGAGATAAATTGATTTCTTTTGATAAAGGTAAATCTGGAGTTGATTAGGTTAATTGCTGGTGGTTCGTAGTAACGTGAGTAATTTAGGTTAGTTTTGATAGGTATAAGCAAAATTTATCATTTATCAGATGGTGCTTTATGTAATTATCTCTTTTATTTTATAAGATTTACCATATTTGTTTTTTTAGCAAATTGGAGATTGAATTATGCATGTGTTAGTTGGCAATAAACAATTTAGGGAATTAACTAAATTGACACCACCTTTATTTAGGATAAAGGCTAATTTTAATTGCTTATTGAATTTGAATAGTGGGAAACCCCAAAATTTATGTTGTAGACTTGTAGTAGGCTGGAATAATGTTTATTAAATCATACGAAATTGCTTGGCACACGTTTTCTACCATCCCAATTTTACCAAAACTCTCTCATCTTTCTACTATAAATGTCATGTCAAAATCATTATTTTTTTCACCAACAAAACATACATATTGTAGAGAGAGAAATTATTTTGAAAAGTCAAATTTCGAGCGCACATTATTTGAATTCTCCATCTCATTTATATGTTGTAGCGAAGGAAATTTGGAAAAGTTTTGGAACGTTCAATTATATCTTCATTCAAAAACTCGTTTGATTTAACGAGGTATGATACTATGTGCAAGTGATTTGTCCTTGCAATATTATAATTTTTCTACGTGATTTGTTTCATGAAATGCTAATTGACCTGTGGGTCCCTATGAAATGAAATGTGAGATCTCCTTCGGGTCTTTTCAAATATGTTACAGTATTCGGTTGATCACTGATTGCTCTTGATGAAATGATGGTATGGAATGTTATAAATTCATGTTTTTAAAGTTATTATATTGTTTGGACGCATGTATCCTATTGAGTATAAGTTACCAATTCCTTCAATTTTAACATTTCAGGTTAGATCGGTTGGCGTGGATGGTGGCTGAGCGGTGCGCGGGTTGTCAAGTAAAGAGATTTTCAAGAAAACATTTAAAAATAATTCTTCTAGGACATTTCGTGTTTTCATTGATTTCCGTTTAACGTTTCATATTACTTGACGATATATTTATTTGATTTAGCTTTTGAGTTTTAAATAAATTAGGAGTTTTAAAGTTCCAATTTATATTTCCACTTAATGTATGTTTATGAAATGTTATTGGTAACACCTCAAATATAAGTCGATAAGATTTGGGGCGTTACAAAATTCCCGCATTTTCTCTTAACGTCTTCATCTTCTTTTCTATTCCAACTTCAAATTGTTGCTAACTTATGCGGCTTCCACATGTTCTTTTCCAAGAACAAATCCTTTTTCAAGGGGGACGCCCGAATATTCTTTTCGATAAGCTTTCTCCACACGATTGCTCGTGGTTATAATATAGTTTCTCATAGACAGCGCCAATCTGTTGATCCCAAAAAATGTTCCTAACAGATACCGGATCCACCCGCGTACACGTAAGCCTGATCCAACACGCTAAGACACGTGGACGGTCTAGAACTGGTAGGAGAACATTCAGAATTCGACGAAATGTTTGCATAACAATTGTTCAATAATTACCAATCGATGTTTTTAGAATATGTGTATGAATTTGTATATGCTGCAAGAGAGTAAAATGTAAAGAATGTTGTATTTGTTCGTGTTGAATCTTGCATTACCCTTGTGAGAGATGCATGGGGGGTATTTATAGTATTATAACTTAGATCGTGACCTTTGGTTGGGAGTACACGTGGCTTCATCTTGTAAGTCTACATGTCAAATTATAGGTATCATATTTGACGTCCTAGCCTGCTACACATTTATTAATTGGCGGCTTCGCCACTACATTGACAAGACATGATACTTGCACTCTATGATAGGTGTCCCATCAGTCAATCATCAAAGATCCTTGTGTAAGATCGGATCTTGGGGGGAGTGCTGCTTAGAGCCTCAAGGCCTCGAAGTGGAGGGCCTCAGCTAGAGGCCCACTTCGGTGTCAGCACTTGGGCCACGTCATAGGTGTTGTTATAATATGTTGGTCCTCCTGTTGGCCTGGGGGCCTTGGGTAAAATACCACGTGGTTCGGCAGAAGTGGGCCACAAGCCCCAGTGGACGGTCTAGAACTAGTAGCAAAAACGGGCGTGGGAGAGATTCAAAGGCGTGGGACGAGAACGTTCAGAATCCGGCGTGATGTTTGCATAACAATTGTTCAATAATTTGTTACAATTTTCTTACCAATATCTTACAATTCTCGAGGGCAACATTTTTTCTTGAACACTTTTTGCTCTAATAAATTCCAACTTTCACCTGGGGACAGGAGAGGAGGTTCAATAATAACCTGAGAAATGTTGGCATGAGTTGTCAATTAGAGCCAAATCAAAGAAGATTGTAGGCCATTTAGGATGATTGGAAATCCTTTCCTTCAATAACTATCCATAATTACAGCCATGAAATTTGTACAGCCGAGAATAGGTTGAAAATTCTCCCTATATGTTCTTGTGTTGAATAAATGTAAATCAGAAGATAAATAAATACAAAATACACTTCCTGACATGGTATCAGAGCTACAAACATAATTTGTTTCAAATTTTTTGGATTTCTCTTGGTTTAAAAACTCAGTTCTTAGGTTTTATCAGATTTTACATTCTCGTGGTTTCGAATTCTTTTGAGAGTTTTTTCTGAAATTTTGAACAGTTTTGTTGATTGTCCGACTTCTTAGCTCTGGAGAATTCTATTACCTTTTCTGCAACTGTCGAAAATTGTTGTTGCAGTAACATTGAATGATTGTTGACAGATCTGGTTGCTTCTCGTGTAGGTGGAAATCAATCATCTGGTTGTAGGCATCTTGGTTTAATTGGTAGATTCTGATTTCTGTGCCTTCTGGTTGTTGAAAATCGTCAGTGAATCCAGTGTCATTTTGGTGGCTCAATTGCAAGTATTTTCCAATCTTCGGACCTTTGACTTTAAATGTGAGTCTTGCATTTTGGCTAAAAGTCATTAGGTTTCCTATCCACTAAGTTTGTATAAGAGTGAAGTTCCTTTTGCCTCGATATATTCTGATTTGTGGGGTCATTCTCCAGTTTCTGATGCTTCTGGTATGCGCTAGTTTGTAACTTTTGTGGATGATTGTACACTTATGACATGGTTATATTTGCTCAAGACTAAAGATGAATTGCTACAAATATTCTGGTCTTTTCAAGTTATGATTCAGACTCACTTTTTTGAAAAATTCAGGTTATAAGATCTAATAATGGTGGGGAATATGATAACCACAAATTTCGAGCATACTTTCAACAATGTGCCATTATCCATGAAACTTCGTGTCCACAAACTCCTTAGCAAAATGAAGTTGCTAAGCGGAAGAATAGACACATTCTTAAGATGACTAGGGCGCTTTTACTCGGAGCTTGTGTACCTAAACGACATTGGGCTGCTGTTGTTTATCACATAAATCGCATGCCTTTTAAAGTCTTAGATTTTAAGACTTCCCTGCAGGCTCTCTCCAAATTTCTTGCACTACCTACTATCTTGATGCTTCCACCTAAGGTGTTCGGGTGTGTTGCATATGTTCATCTTCACAAGAATCAAAGAACCAAACTTGATCCATGTGCATTGTGGTGTCTTTTTTTGGGATATGCTGCTTACCAAAAAGGTTACCGGTGCTTTAATCCTACAATTCAGTGAACTTATATCACTATGGATGTCACTTTTGTGAAATCAAAAATTTTTTACTCACCTAATTCATCACATCAAGCGGAGACACGAGATGAAGCAATGAATTGGTTGAGTTGGGATTGGAAGAACTCTACGAACTACAGTTCTTATGAAAATGCAACTAACACGGAGTCACATGGTAATACGAGTACAATTTTAAGATATGAAGCCATTGGTACTCCAAGATTGGAGAACACAACACTAGGAATAGAAACAGAGGAACCTAGAAATAGAATTGAAGCTCCAGAAGTAGAAAGTGAAGGACCTCACTCTCCCCACTCTTCATTACCCGAAGACCCATCTCTTGAGAATATTACTGAGTTAAGTTCTAATAATATAACTCCAAATGATAACATGGATGTCTTTGCTAGTTATAACTTACCTTTCAAACATAATCGAGGCAAACCGCCTGACAAGTACTCACCTGAGGATAGGGAACGAAGGTCGAGATACCCAATTGCAAATTATGTGTCAGCAAAGGACCTATCTAAACCGCACTCTCCTTCTAAAGCATCGAATGGGCAAGATAACAACTTTGATAGTTTATGTTGACGATATGATAATTACAGGGGATGATACAGAAGAACTATCTCAACTTCAAAAGCGATTACCAACTGAATTCGAGATGAAGAACTTGGGAGGACTAAAATATCTCCTGGGAATAGAGGTAGCCGGGTCTAAACATGGCATATTCCGCTCACAAAGGAAATGTACTCTAGATTTGTTATCGGAAGTAGGAATGCTAGAATGTAAGCCTGCGGACACTCCAATGATGCAAAACCACAAACTGGGCGAATATCTGGACCAAATACCAATGGATAAGAGGAGATATCAAAGATTAGTTGGCAAGCTAATTTATCTCTCTCATACTCGACCTGACATTGCTTATGCTATAAGTGTAGTCAGTCAGTTTATGCACTGCCTAAGCGAGGATCACATGGATGCTGTAATTCGCATATTACGATACTTGAAGGGTTCCTCTGGGAAGGGGATCATATTTTCAAAAAACCATCACTTGAGGATTGACGGTTATACGGATGCAGATTGGGCAGGAAATATCTCAGATAGGAGGTCTACTTCGGGGTATTTCACATTTGTTGCTGGAAATCTAGTTACATGGAGGAGTGAAAAAACAAAAAAGTGGTAGCGTTCTCAAGTGCAGAGGTGGAGTTCCATGCAATGGCCAAAGGACTATGTGAGCTACTTTGGCTCAAACAGTTACTAACGGAGATTGGTTTTGCTCCTACTTCAGAGATTATTCTCTTTTGTGATAATAAAGCTGCCTCTCATAACCTAGTTCAACACGATAGGATTAGGCATGTGGAAGTGGACAGAAACTTTATGAAAGAGAACCTAGAATTCAAGATCAACAAAAATTTTCAATGTGTAAAGTCTGAAGACCAGCTAGTAGACATCCTTACCAAGGCTGTCTCGAATAAGGATTTTCACAACTCACTAGACAAGTTGTGCATTAGAGATCTCTCTGCATCAACTTGAGGAGAAGTGTTGGCATGAGTTGTGAATTAGAGGGAAATCAAAGAAGATTGGAGGCCATTTAAGATGATGGGAAATCCTTTCCTTCAATAATTATCCATAATTACAGCTATGAAATTTGTACAACCGAGAATAGGTTGAAAATTCTGCCTATATATTTTTGTATTTAATCATTGTAAATCAGAAAATAAATAATAAATACAAAATACACGTTCTGATAAGAAATTTTCGATGCCACATTTTTCAGCCGACTGGTGAACAATACTTTGCTTCCATTTTTGTCATCTGGAAATAACCTTTTCAAATCTTCCCACGCTTCTTTATCCCATAGATCGTCCATAACAATGAGGTATCTTCTACCCTTTAAACTTTTGTAAATATGTTCGTCCAACTCTTCATCTTCCATTTTTGAATTATCGTCTTTTTTAAGGTTACTCAAGGAGCTCCAAATATCGTTCAATAGCTTTTTCTTATAAGTTTGAGTAACAGCACACCAAGAAAGCTTATCAAAATAGTACCGAACGTTGGAATGATCGTATATTTTCTTTGCTAGAGTTGTCTTGCCAAGTCCACCCATTCCGACGATGGAAATAATCTGGAGGTAGTTTGGTCCTCCAACAAGCTTGCTAACAATTTGTGTTATCGTGTCCTCTAAGCCCACAATGATCTCTTCCACCATGGGAATGCTTTTATCTTAGGATGACGATACTTCACTTGGACTTTCTGCAACTTGTAGGCTTCCAATTCCAACTTCACTTGACACTGCAATGCTGTAATATTTAATCTTCAATAGAACACTCTCAATCCTTTCTAACAGAACAAAAATTGCTAGATCCATTTTGGTGGAGGTAACAAGATCTATGGTGAAAAAGAAAGAATGCAAGAAAAGTCCTGCTTCATTAAATACAGCTTCAATTTCTGTGAATATACTCTTCTTCTATTCTTCCTCATCGCTTGGAATTGGATAATCAAGAAAGGTGAGCAAAAAAGAATTCAACCCGTTCTGAAGAAATTTGACTTGATCACTCACAAGAACTGTAGAATCCTTTTGGCAACTAAGAAATTCTCGAATAGTTTCAAAAAGAAAGTCGAAGAAGATTTCCCAATGTATATTTACATTGGAATGTTTTTAGATGGGTGTTTGAATTATGAAAATCTTGTTAAACTCTCGCATGAAAGTGAGAAAGATTTCTAAAAAGTTTTCGTAATGTTCATTATCGAGATGAGAAAAGATCTCTCCGTATAAGATGCAATCCAAGGCTAAATCATCAAGACGATTCAATAGATCACGCAGGTTAGCATACTATATGGTCTGTAGCCATCTGGATCGAAGCATTGTAATACTTCTTTTGCATATTTGAGAAAAGTTAAAAAGTATGGGCCGAGTCATTGAAAGCTAACATCTTTTTCTCCTCCATCAAGCTTTAAAGCTTGATGATGAGAAAGGAGATCTGGGTTCATAACTAGATGTGACAAATTTTCGAAGGAAAGATCCTCCTTTTTGACTGAGAGAGATTGATTTAGAGAAATTTATCAAGTATTGTTGGGTTGGGCAGAGACTAGAGAGAGATTAATGAGAGTGAGTGTAATCACAAATCACAATATTGTTGGTTTGAGACAAAAGAGAGAGAGAAACAGAGAGACGATGTGACTGTGTGTATTCAAGGACAACTAATACATCTCTAATTACAACTAATATATCTCTAATTATATTTGGCTTCTCAATTCATTTTATTTTAAATGGCAAGTTGGTTGAAGCTACAAATTTACCTAGCAAATTTTTTTTTTTAATAATGGAAAATGGTGATCATCCATATTGAGATAATTATTTTTTGAGGAAAATGATGACCATCCATTTAAAATATTTTTTGATGACTGGTGTGGTAAACATTGGTTGCACATTAGTTGGTTAATGTTTAAAATAAATCCATTTGTAAACGTGTAATGTATTATAAGCTAGTTCAAATAAACTTACTCATCGTCTATTCTCTTTGTATATTTTTTTTCTTCGTATTTGATATTAATTGTATTTAACTTTTCATTAGAAATGTATTCTTAACTAAATTTAAGCAATGATTAAATGACTTGCTTTTATATTAGGTTATAAATGTTTTAGGAGCTTAAATAAAGAGTTAATTATTCATTCGTCGGAACATTTTAATTGTTCATTTTGATTTAAAAGTCATTGTTCACTTTGATTTAGATTTTAATTCAGATTTTTAGCTGAACCATCAGGGGCCATGTCTTATAATGACAAAGGTCAAAGATGTATGGGATTTGAGAGTAATAGAGATGGATATGGGTTTTAATGTTTCGATGCATTTTAGTATTAATCTATTGTCTTGAGGTTTTATATTACTCCAATCACTCGTGCTCTGTGGATTTCAGGCTTCTAGGATAATGAATTTAGGCTTTCAAACTTTTCATCCATTACTCCAGATCAATAGAATTTGGAAACGCCTTTTGTGAATGATACTAACACTTCGTTCTTCTCCAGGGATGATTTTGCTCAATCCAATTAGATGGAAACTGAAGAAATCGACACACTTGAGACCTTCTATGAGAGTTATCAAAAAAATACTCGTGCATTGGAATTTTTATAATTGGGCGATGGTAACACCTTGAACCCAATATTCCGATAACATTTTGATGTCTTTAGATGAAATAGTTCAACAATTGCATGAGGTCAAACTGCTTTTGACATAATAAAATTTACATTCACCTGCATGAGACTGCTGTATATATGGGGTAAAAATCAAATCAATTTTTTTCCCCAGGATCGCTAATTAGAACATGAAAAAAAATTACAAATTTTCTAATCTTAACTTTTTCCTATTTGACAAATTATCTTGGTGACATTGTTGAATGACTACATGTTGCATGAGATTATGGATGAGTAGTGATGGTGAAGGAGCTGAATTGATTGAAACCTCTTTTCATGGCTTTGTAGACATGGTCTAGGCCTACTTCAATTAACTCAAACAGAAAAGTAATAAGGTCGAAGGAAGTAGAAGAAAAATACACAAGAATGTCTTGTCTTTGCTAAAATGATCTTCACAACTTTAATGTTGTATAAGAAAATACTCTTGTACCGTACCGTCCCAACCCATTCAGCATTAAAACCTACAAGGCTAATGTCGTCGCTCAGCTCCATTCCGTTCGGTGAACTACACTCCCCTCACACTGCTTCGCTCCAGCATCGACCATTTTGATCCAATAAAATAACTAAGTTAAATGCAACGTTAGAATACAACTATAAGTTCAAAGCGTTAAATCGATGACTTGAATATGATGGGAGTTCCGCTCCGCTGTTTGCTATCCCTTATCGCATCCCCAACACCCATTCGAATCTCCAAAATCGTGAAATTACTCAAACTCTCTACCTTTACACACACCTCCGTTCCTAATTACTTTTTGAATTATTGTTGGTGCTAGGAAAATGTTGTAATTGGCAATCTGTGACCAAAAGGACTAATTTGTCGAGTTTGTAAAGTCAAGGACCAATTTGTCAATGTCTAAAAGTTCAAGGACTTGTGTTGCAATTTTGCAATAATTAATGTATAGGTCTAGGGTAAAGTTGGATGCTTTGAAGATGAAAACGATGCAAGATTGGTGCTAGAGTTTCGCCCTGACCGCGCTCGACCCTAAATAACAGAACCTGCGTCGCTGGAATTTCGCCACCACTTCGCTCGAGCAAGAGTGCGTCGCTAGAGTTTCGCCGGCACTTCGCTCGAGCAACAGTGTCATCCGACGTTTGGTAACTTTCCTTCCTCGCAAATTTTAAACGCTCCAGGCTACCAAGAACGACCTACTATATAAACAAAAATTTCGCTTTTCATTAACAACTCTTGGCAAAACACATAGCACAATATTTTCCTCTCTACCAAAGGATCAATTGCAAAACTCTTTACCAAATGATTCATTGAAGAAAAAAAACATCAAACACCTTTTCAAACAAAACACCTATCAAAAATCCTCACTACTTCCAGAAGATCAGTTGATTGAAGATCCGGGAAGGAGGTTGATTGGAGAATTGGAGTTCTTGTTGATGCACGGGAAATAGAAGAAATACAAGGCTGGGATTTTGGTGCAGATCTGTAGAATTCAGGAGAGCTTTGGTTGATACAGTAAGGAGGTCAGAATGTTGTTAGATACAGTCATGTCTGGCGTACTGTAAGTTGGAGTCTTCTATAGTGAATCCCTACTGGCTTGTGCCCGGAGTTTTTATCCAGTTGGGTTTTCTCCGTCAATAATTTTTGTGTTATTTATTGCTTTCTGTCAATTTCAATTCAACCAACAATTCAACATAGGTAGTTAAATCATGTGAATGAATCTGGACAACGTTTAATTTATGTGACTTGTTGCATAACTTAATTAAATTGTTAAATTCTGCATAGACACCTATTCACCCCCCTCTAGGTGTCGATTGGGTCGAACTATAGCCTTTTCAAGTGGTATCAGAGCCAAATCTCGAGTCCTGACCCATAGTTGTCTAGATGAGTCAATCACTTTCTGTACCTCCGTACTTTGACGGAAGTTATTATGCTTACTAGAAGGTTAGAATGCGTGCGTTTCTTAAGTCCTTAGATGAGCATGTTTGGTTGAGTGTGCAAAATGGCTAAAAACCTCCATCCACTATCGTATCAGGAACTGTTAACCTTACTGATATATCACT
>NW_019228757.1:542388-545507 GCF_002742605.1 Olea europaea var. sylvestris
CTACATGCTCTGAATGTCGGGTTTGTGATTTTGTGCATATTATTCGTATCGTCTACATATTTGGATACGTACTTCATCATCGATTTTTTAGTTTGTCTTTACAAAAACAAAAACAAAAAATAATACATACAACTGAAAATAAAAATAAAAATTTTTGGATCTATTTTCGTTATTTTCCAAAATTGTGCTACTTTTCATAAATTTCAAATGTTTGGTGCTATTTTTGACATTTCATTTTCGTTCGAGTCTCGCCTGGACTTCGCTCGAGTGACAAAAGCAGAAAGGAAGTCGCTCGAGTTTAGCTTCGGTCTCGCTCGAGCGACATATATTTAAAATGCGGCTGTTTCAATTTTTCGCGCATTTCATCATTTTTTTTCTCCTCCTTCAATTCTTTTCTTCTTCCATCGAAATTATTCACTCCTAATTCATTTTTGGTCTCAATTCGACATCTTTAACACAATCTTAGGTCTGAAACACTGACTTCTTGGCAAAATCTTTAGATAATTCCCAACTTTTTTTGCTTTCAAATTTTTTTGGTTTGTTTGATTTCTTTTCTTGATCATTGTGTTGGTTTGTGTTATTTTGGCATTACATCTTGCTTGTACACATGTTTTGCATCAAGTATTTCTTTCCATTTCCCAAATTATCGTGCATTCCTATGGTTTTCTTCACATTTTTTTAAGTTTTTGGCCCATGTTCATTAATGTAGTTCTTGCACCTCGTTGATTCGTTCGATGTGTGGTTTGTTTGATTGTGAAGTCCATAGCATGTAGTTTTTAGGGATGTGTTTGGATTTGTGATTGGGTCTCGTATGTGCTTGGAATTTGGTGCCGAAGTCATGCACGCCACGTGTTCGATGAAAGTTCACTTTTTATGCTTATTTGGTTTCTTTTGATTTTTTTTATTTCCTTCTTTTCCTTCATTTCTTTCCTACTTGTTTGAGTGTCGTCGCATGCCGTGTGTGTTTTCATTCATGTTTATGTGATTGAATCATATGTGTTTTCGTGTGTGTATCTTCTCATGTCATGTTGCATCGTAATGCGTGCATTTCACATTATGCTTATTCTTTTCATCTCCGCATGTGCTAGATGGCTCGTAAGCACTCTTGTACCTCGGCACAGCCCGCTAGTGGATCGGCATCTTATAGTAGATCCCGGTTTATTTCTGCTACAGCTCAGGAGTCTTCACGTCTCAGTTCGTTCTCATGGAGCGTGAGGTAATTCTATCTGACCTTCCTGTTGACGTTGCTGCTATTTTTGTTTCCCGGGGTTGGGAGCCCCTTCTTGTTGGTCTTACATTGCCGCCTCTACTCCTCGTTCAAGAGTTTTATGCTAATATTCATGAGGTGGATCGGTCGTCGTTTAGGAGTTTTCTTAGAGGTCATTCTTTTCGAGTTACTCCATCTGCAGTAGCTCTTGCGTTAGGTATACCTCAGATTCCTCATCCGACGTATCCCTATCTTCTCCCTGCTTCTCTTCCGGCCGATGCCCTTGTTCGGTCGACTCTTTTGAACACCCCGTCTATTGGGGGGCCTACGGTTATAGCCACGGGTTCATTACCCACCGATCGACAGGTTTTGTTGCGCATCGTGTGCACAAACCTGTGGCTTGTTGCCCATACTTCTTCTTTACTGATGGTACGGGCTCGTTTTCTATATGCCCTACTTCATGGGGACTCTATCGACCTTCCTACTTTTGTGTGCAAGCAGATTCTAGCCTCTTTTCGTACTCCTAGGGGTCGTTTAGGGTTACCTTATGCCTGTTTGATTCATCGGGTTGTCCTTTCTCTTGGTACATCTTTCCCTGAGGGGTCTTCTACTCGTATAGGTCGCCCGATAGGCCAGTAGACCATTCACCAGAGTCGATCCCATGTCCCGTCCTCTTCGGCTCATGCTGCCGCTCAGGCTGAGTCCGTTGATATTTTTGATTTTTCGGAGTCCTTTGATCCTATTACTGATATTCTTACTGGGGGTTCCCGTGTCTTTCTTCCGCCTCGTTTGGATTTTCCTTCAGCTGTTCCGTTTTGAGCTGCCTCTCCTTCGACATCTACTTCTGCTCCAGGGGTGGCTTCCTTGCCTGTTGACCCCATGGTGACGCTTATGGGTCAGATGTCTACTTTGGTCGCGTAGCAGGCTCGTATGATGGCAGAGATCACGCAGTTACGTGCTGCTTCAGAGTATCAGTCTTCTGAGCTTTCTTCATTTCGGTATGCTCTATCAATGTGTCAGCGTCAGTTGCGTTGGATTCGTGATCGATTGGATGAGAGCTCGAGTGACGAGACTAGTGATGAGTCACCGATTGCAGGTGGTGCTGCTTCTTAGTTTTAGCTTTATTTTTTGATCCTTTGTCATTTGTGACAAAAAAGGGGGAGTAGATAGTTTAATCTCAATTTAACTGTGATATATTGGATTAACAGTGATAGAACTGTGGTTTGATATCTATTTAATGACTAGATTAAGTTTTGATGTTTTAGCAATATTGATGTATGTTTTTGGTGTTTTTTGACTTACATTACTATTGCTTCTTAATTTGATTAATTACATATGCACTATTCCTTGTTTTATCTACTGTTTCCATTTCATGTGCTTTTACGCTTGGTACTGAGTTTCTGTATTTTAGGAAACAGGTTCGACAGGAGATAGTTGCTTTGGTTGAATGAATAGGTCGTTAGGAGTTACATTTTTTTGTGTCCTTGACTGTCTTGTATAATTTTGTCACAGAATGCCAAAGGGGGAGTTTCTTAGGAAAATGTTGTAATTGACAATCTGTGACAAAAGGACTAATTTGTCGAGTTTGTAAAGTCAAGGACCAATTTGTCAATGTCTAAAAGTTCAGGGACTTTTGTTGCAATTTCACAATAATTAATGCATAGTTCTAGGGTAAAGTTGGATGCTTTGAAGATGAAAACGGTGCAAGATTGGTGCTAGAGTATCGCCCTGACCTCGCTCGAGCCTAAATAACAGAACCTGCGTCCCTGGAGTTTCGCCACCACTTCGCTCGAGCTAGAGTGCGTCGCTAGAGTTTCGTCGGCACTTCACTCGAGCGAAATGTCATCCGACATTTGGTAATTTTCCTTCCTCGCGAATTTTAAACGCTCCATACTACCAAAAACGACCTACT